>NW_025932927.1:130676-136299 GCF_000764305.2 Hyalella azteca
TGTTTGGTGGTGAGTTAGAAACATGTTTGGTGGTGAGTTAGAAACATGTTTGGTGGTGAGTCAGAAACATGTTTGGTGGTGAGTTAGAAACATGTTTGGTGGTGAGTCAGAAACGTGTTTGTTGGTGAGTTAGAAACATGTTTGGTGGTGAGTTAGAAACGTGTTTAGTGGTGAGTCAGAAACATGTTTGCCAGCCCATTAAGTGGTCTGAAATATTTGCTGTTGGTCTACAACGTTTCGTAGATTTTCGACAACTTAAATAACAAATGATCAGAAAAACATATATTCAATGACACGAACTGTATAAACTAATTGACTATCAAAACAGCGGATTGCCAAAGATCAGACGGTAAATGATTGATGATCCAAACTATACATGGTTAATGGTCAGAATTGCAGAAGTTTAATGGTCAAAAACCTTCTGAAAACGTGGTTAATAAGTCAATTTCGTTAGTTCGGAAAGTTAGGCATTTAACTGGGCGCGTGTTAGGCGTTCGTCAGTCATGATCCAGTCCAAAATTATTCAATGCATCTCTATAGAAGCATTCACTGCTGCCGTACAAGGCACCTGCCATGCCCATGGCGTGAATGCTGCCATTGAAATGCATTAAAGAATATTGGACTGGACCGTGACTGGCGAGTGTCCGGCAGCATGGTGTGAACCCTGCCTTAAGTGATCAAAGATAATTAAATAATACACGCAGGCAAGTGTTTGGCCCTTAGCTCCTACTCGCCTCACTTCCTGAGGCAGACAATCTATACAGACTGTGCTGTGGAGCATCTAAAGATAGATCGTCTACCAAATGGGCTCATCATCAATGATGCTACCTAGCCTACCTTGTAGTCTAGCGCTGCATTACCGTACCTAAGCCAGTCTATCTGAACCATGGATGATGTGAGCGAATGGCAGCAGCAGGCATTACGGTGGACAGAGAGCACAGTCTCTCCAGCCGACGCTAAAAGCTTTGTTCAGAACGTCACGTCAGCAGTTCTCAATGCTTAATCATGAGTTAAACATTGATCTTTGCTTGATCAATACTGAGGTAGTCTGTAGCCTAGGACGTCAGCTATTGTCACCAGCAGCAGGTTTACGTGGCAGCAAAAGGCTCAACGCTGTAACTAGTTTATCATTTCAACCCTAGCTAAGCGAAAAATAATTCTCACGCTAGACTTTAATAAAGTCCAGGAACGGCACCTGGAGCAGCACAGGGCTGCAGTTTACACAAGCCCCATTGCCTGTAGGAGCATTCAGGCGCCACACTACCTTATCATACGCACAGCCAGTGACGACATCCATCGAAGTTACAGTTAGCAGCTATTCTTAGGTAGCATAGCAATTGAACGCTCAGCACTTTTGGCCGTCACTCTGCGCATTTGGGCTCCAAAAATAATCAATGTAGGCGCCAGTGCACGCGCAAATAATACTAGATTATAATATTAACTTAAATGAAGAAGCGATGAAAAAGGCAAGACTCACTGAGCATAGAGGAGCTGGTGGAGGCATCCATTTCAAGCTGCACCTGGTCTTCAGAGCTGACCTTATCGCCCGCCCTCCACTTGTTTAGCTCAAACTCCATCTTCTCGATCTGAATCCTAAGCTTGGCGACTTTCTCCTTCTCCTTCTCGTACCTCCTCTTCCACTCCTCGGCCGTGAGCTCCTCGTTGACAGACACAACATTCTTGATGGTCTTGGCTCGCTTACCAAAGTCTAGCGTTGACTTTGTCTCAGCCTCGTTATAAGAGGCGGGCGAGCAACAGATGACGATGGTGGTGCGCGCATTGCCACCCAACGACTCTTGCAAGATGCGTGTTAACTTTGAGTCTCTGTAGGGAATGTGTGATTTGTTGCCATCAGCCAGGGCAGATATCACGTTGCCCAGCGCCGACAGCGACTTGTTGATGTTCTTAGCTTCATCCAGCACAGTGCCTTCTGCGCCCGTCTTGCTCACCTGCAACAGTCGGGGTCAACTTTACTGACGGCAATCTGTTGATGTAGGACTTTGACATCTGCAACTGCATCAATTAATACTAGTGTTAGTGACCTGCAACTGCACGAAATAACACTTGTTCACCTACAGCGACTATAATATAAGGCAACACACCAATGACAACGCTGGTCTGAAAACTAAGTCTACATCATTTTTGCGCATTTAGCACACAGGAGAGGAACAACCAAACGGTTTCTCAGAGCTGGCCACAAGCAACTAAGCCCATGCAACATCAGTTCCTATCTCATCCGTGGTTGTTCAACTGCAGTTGGATCTCAGCCTCCACCTCTAGTCTACATAGAGCAGCAACAGTTCTAGAGCAGCAACATAACTTATCGAACACAACCTACCATGACCACAAACAGCTGAATAAAGGAGTCAGACTGGAGAAAATTACAGAGTGCAAATGGTACTCATACCTTCTCACTGCCAGCAAGATCGACCATGTACAATTTTCCTAGCAACTTCTTCTGGGTCTCCATATTCTCTTGCTTCACTTGAATCAGGAAGACAGAATGCGACCTGGAACTGTGCTCGTTCATGTCTGCAACACAAAAGTATCATAATCAATAAACAGTATAGACACTAACACTCAATACGTCATAATAACTGTGCTCATTCATGTCTGCAACACAAAAGTATCATAACCAATTAACAGTATAGACACTAACACTCAATACGTCATAATAACTGTGCTCATTCATGTCTGCAACACAAAAGTATCATAGTCAATTAACAGTATAGACACTAACTTAATATGTCATAAAAACCGTGCTCGTTCATGTCTGAAACGCAAAAGTAGCATAACCAATTAACAGTATAGACACTAACTTAATACGTCATAATAACCGTGCTCGTTCATGTCTGCAACGCTAAAGTTTCACTACCAACAAACTGTACAGACGCTAACGCTTAATACGTCATCTTGCAAAGCACCTACATACACCTCAAGCCTCTTATATCAAATTAATCAAGTTAGCATAGTATGAGCTCACTAGTAACAGCGATGTGGCGATTGCTCTTGCCCAGCTCGATGACTTCAAAGACCTCCTCGGGGGAGGACACGAAGCGCTCGGTGGCGCCCTTCACGTACGTCACGCGGTTCTTGTCCTCGTGCACCGCGAGGTTCACCTTCGTCACTGCACCACACAAACATAGCGTACATTAATCTCATGGGATAATGTGTTTGTTTCAAAGTTAATTGAGCATTAGCAGGTATAACTTAAAACACTGCAACTGTTACAAGTTGATGCACATAATCATAACTAGATGGTCAACAGGAGAAGTGGTGTAAGTGGACACACCACAAACACCAAGTAAAACCAACTATTCAGCCAACTTTCTTACAAATGATCCATAATGTCAGTTTATGATTTAACCAGTAAATATTCAGAGCAAGGATATAAGGATCATTAGTATCAAAGCTTGAGCTCTGCACTCACCATCTAGCAAGTCTCTAATTTTATCCATATATATCTCAAAGTACGAGACTTTGATATGGAATTCAAGGTTCTCTTCCATGCTGTAGATGTGCTGGAAGATGTCATTGATGATACGTGGCATGATGCCATGCAGGTTTGGGTCAGACATGACTCCTTCCATGGTATGAGTCTTGCCTGACGATGTCTGACCATACGCGAAGATGGTACCGTTATACCCGTTGAGCACATCTGTGGCATGAGAAGAAATAGTAACATATCTATTATGTGCACTCAATGCATCATTAGAAATAGCATAATATACATTTGTGGCGTCATTGCACACATTGAAACACTAAACAGTGGATAATAAAAGAGCCTGCACCACAGGGATATATTCTGTGGTCAATGCATTGGATCAAAGGACATTAGCATAGGAGTAGCCTACCTGCATTTCATATACATGAGCAAATGAGGGAGCTCATTCATCTTAGTGATTCAAACTGATACCTAAACTATGGAAAATGCAATAGAAACATGATGCCCTTACCTTTGACTATATTCTTGGCTGCTTTATTGTAAACATTTTCTTGTGTGATGTTGGGCTTAAGGATGTGGTCAAACTGCCACGTCTTGCCCTGCACACAACATTGATGTAAGTAACACATTTAGTATAAATACACATCTAACAAATCATTTTACAGATCTAACAATGCAGCACAACAGAAATATCTTTTAGGCATTACTAACTGATAACTTTTATCCTTCTTGGCACTCTAATTGTTTAGGTATAAAGTTTAAACAGTCCTGTGTCCATAGTCCTGATATAGTATGGTCTTGCTGCAGTAATATTGGACTCCATAGCAGGCCTCACTCTCACCAAAACAGGATGGCTATAGTTTGTAAATTGTTTCAGGAATATTAACTTCATACAAAGTGATGCTAATGTCAAATGCTGAGAGCAATGAATTACAAGTAGAAGAGAAGTTGTCAATAGGTCCATTAATGCCTAAATCAACCTAAGCTCAAAAATATCTCCCTCTAAGATCCAAGACTATAACCTAGATTGTTCAGAGATCCTGAAAATGCACAGTCAAACAGAGTAATACGGGATGGGCGGGGTAAATCAGGGCAGTTGTCACACATATCATAGAAATGTTATAGCAGCAAAACTAATCAAAATATTGCCAAACTAAAAATAGTGGCATTAAGTTCAGCATATTTACTATCTATGTAGCATAAAGCAAGTTAAGAAATGATACCATCAAACGTGGTAATAAGGGACGGTTTTGAGCATTTTTCATTAATAACTTCTTACCATGAAACATTTCATGAACAAGTTTGGGCTCATTTTACAGCTCTTTGCGAGCGCTATCAAATGGCATCTTCAGAAAAATTCCATACGCTATTCGTAAGGTGCCAGATGCAAAATAAAACCATCCCGAATTACCCCTGGAAACAGGGTAATCCGGGACACTTGAAATGAAACTCGATTTTAAAATGTTTGAAGCATGCAGAGTGTACTTATACATTACTAATAGTACTCTGAAGTCCTCCTCTTTCATTGTAGATGATGTAGAATAAATGACATTTTCTGTGTTTTTACTTGTAACTCAAAGAAAGAGCGTGAAAACGTACCTGAAACAGAAAGGAATATTTTAGTGACAACCATCATATCTTGTGGAGAAATAAATCATAGTTTAGGTTACTTACTTTTCATTCTATGTTGCCCGGTGTACAATTCTATCTATGACATTCTATGGACAATTTTGTGATGACCAATGCATTAATTTTTCGTTATGTGAAATTTTTTTCACTGAGCAAGGTAAATTTTATCAAAAATTTTGGTTGTCAGTTGATTTTTTCATCAACTGAAGCCTTTGCTAATCAAGGTTTTACTGTAAATGCATTTTTAGGGGTGTCTCTTATTACTGTAAAATGGGGTAACTTAGACCACTTTTTTTTATAAATGATGCCATTTTTTTACTAGCTAAATTAAACTTGAATTGAAACATGTAAAATACAGGTCTATACTCTAGCTTCACTCACCATAAATTGCTGGCTTCTGCCTCTCATAGTCTTCATGTAGTAATTTCAAAAAAGGTGATGGTCTTTGTTACCCCAGCTCTTGGGGTAACTTAGACCGGGTGGTAAAATCAATTATATTTTTTGGTAAAATAACTCCAAATAACTCCAGGTTTTGGTGCATTGTAGTAG
>NW_025932927.1:136888-178056 GCF_000764305.2 Hyalella azteca
CTTCAATGTTTAGAAGATCTGCATTCCTGAAGTGTTTTTGTATATTGAAGCCAGTTAAATGGTCAATATTTAGCTCATTACCTTGCTCCATACAAACTTTACAAAGCTAATGAATAGACTTACCAATAAATGTTTACCCAAAAATCCCTAATTGGTGAACACCACCTTGGCCTGTTGGCCATTATTGAAGGCAATAAGTGCCCTTTTTAGTCATCCATTATGATCCATACGTATACTGTTATTGTTAGTAGGCTAATTGTAACATAAAAAATAACACTTCAAAAAGACAAAAAAGTTGAAAAAATCAAAAAAATCAAATAAATAAAAAAATCCTGAAAAAATCCAAAAAATAATTGATTATTGATTTTTTTCAAAAAATCAAAAAATCACCAACCCTGTTACGGGGTAACATTGACCGGCTTGGAAATTAAGTTAAAATTACCATAGGTACCTATATAACATATTTTATGTTTGATACACCTATTAATGTTTTTTTCTTTGTGTTTCAGACTCTGCAGTCTTATATATGGTAATTTTAACTTAATTTCCAAGCCGGTCAATGTTACCCCGTCATGGCTGCCATTAGGTGGTCACATTTTGGCCATTGGGGCAGTGCCCCAATTTGCAAACTATGACACCTCCCACAAATTTGTCATTTGCATATGTAACTAGAAGAGTTCTACTACAATGCACCAAAACCTGGAGTTAATTGGAGTTATTTTACCAAAAAATAAAATTGATTTTACCACCCAGTCAAAGAAATCCAAAGAGCTGGGGTAACAAAGACCCTCACTTTTTTTGAAATTACATCAAAACTATGAGAGGCAGGAGCCGGCAACTTATGGTGAGTAAAGCTAGAGTATAGACCTGTATTTTGCATGTTTCAATTCAAGTTTAACTTATCTAGTAATAAAATGGCATCATTTTGAAAAAAAAGTGGTCAAAGTTACCCCATTTTACGGTAGTGGTACATAATTCAGGTAGCCTAAAATCGGCCAAATCCGAGAAAAAAAAGGCCAAAAAAGGCAGATAATTCAATATATACTAGTTTATTGGTAGGTTCCGCTATAAAAATTCCATTTATTTTCTTTTGTCAGTAATTAAAATTTAATTAGGAAGTACCTCTATCATAAATTTTAGCCGGCGAACGCAATTGAGAAAAACTAAATCACAGAATTTGTCTAGAAAAAATGACTGTCTGGCAACCCTGCTTAAAAAAAAGTACAAAAAATGAAACAATTGTACAAGATGAAGCAAATGTAGTCAACGTGTTAAGACGTCTCTGATGCATTAATTTACTTGGCAGTATTGCCGGCTTTCGAGCCTTTAACGTTATACCCTGTGGCGCTTTAACCCTATTAACTTGTCCAAGTTGGATCAACCATTCATTAATATACTAACCTTTGCACTCAATTGCACTGTCAAACACCTACCTCTAAATAGCTTTCAAGCCACTTCTAAATTGACCAAAGCAGTAATAAATTAGAAGGTTAGTCTTGAAATATTCAATCTTACTTTATATAAATTGATACATATATCTTGATCCTCATAATGAATAATTGCATACAATACAATAGCACTTGTTGATCAATCTAATCATGATTTGTAACAATCACTTTCAGTATAACCTCCAGTATTCTCATCGCATCTCTTTTGCCGTGTGCTTCATGCCTCCAATGCAGCCAGCGCGACATTATTTCTGCTGTACATTTTGTTTCACTTGAGGTTAGACTGGGTAATGCGTTCACTGTCAAGTTTTGTACCGCTAAATTGGAATTACTGAGCATAATTGATAAAATACTTTCTCAATCTCCGGCATTCATTTAGAAAGATCTATTTTTCTAATTTCAGTTTCCTCAACTGCATCTACTGCAGTTCTGGTATTCTACTTTGCTGGATCCGAAGTTTTGTTCACTGGATTTTTAATAAAATTGTTAGCCGTTATGCTTGTATGAATTTTCTACAGGATATGGTACTATTATATCAATAAAGGAAAAACAAGTAAATATCACAGAAAATGTCATTCAGTCTACATCTACATACATTATTTACAAAGGAAAAGGAAAACTTCAGATTACTGTTAGTAATAGATGAGTACACTCTGCATGCCTCAAACGTTTTAAATTAAGTTTTATTTCAAATGTCCCAGATTACCCTGTTCCCAGGGGGTACAGGGTCCGCCATATTTATGGCAACAGATGTTTGCTATGACAAAATAAATTGGTTTCTAGGAGACATTTCCTTTATAATGAAGCTCAATATCATTTATTAATTCATCTATTTTATTCTGCAGAAGTCCAAGGTGTCTAAATTTACTACCGTAAACTGGGGTAACTTAGACCACTTTTTTTTTTTTAAATGATGCCATTTTTTTACTAGATAAGTTAAACTTAAATTGAAACATGCAAAATACAGATCTATACTCTAGCTTCACTCACCATAAATTGCTGGCTCCTGCCTCTCATAGTTTTGATAGTAGCCTCAGTATTAGGCCTTTAATGCCCATTGACAGAATTTTTCTATGTCAAATAGTTTTTGAGTTTTGGGGGTTTTTGTTAAAAAAACCAAAAGTGGTCTAAGTTACCCCGGGAGTCTAAGTTACCCCAGTTTACGGTATTACTTATGACAGTAGATGGAAATGCAACTGTAACCCTTCATGAAAAGGGTGAAAGTAATTCAGTCATTGCAAAAAAGCTCCAAATTCATCATGAAACTGTGTGGAAGGTGGTAAAAAAATTCAACAAAACTGGCGAAACATGCCATAAACCTGGTCAAGGAAGGAAACAAAGTGTTTGAACAAAACAATTGGTCAAAAACACGAGGAAGGAGAAATACATGTTGCTCAGCTGCAAAATTGGCTGCAGAAGCAGGAGTCAGACAGACATCAATGCGTAGAGTCCACAAAGATGACCTCAAAACCTCCCCTTACAAGATGCAAACAAGGCATGAACTAACAGACCATCATGAACGAATGAGGCTCAAAAGATGCCAGCACATTCTGGATCTCATTGAGGATGACACGCTACCCAACTTGGTGTTCAGTGACGAGAAAAAATTTGACATTAAACAAATCTTTAACTGTCAAAATGACAGAGTTTGAAGTCGGGATAGATCTGTGGCAACCAAAACAGCAACACGACGTCAAAATCTCATGTCCGTGGTATTTTGGGCCATGGTAACGCCACTGGGAGGTCCCCACTCGTTTTTGTCCCCTCAGGAGTGAAATTGAACAGTCAGTGATACATTTTGGACATTTTGGAAGCCGAGTTAATACCTTGGGCCCATAAGCACTTCAACGGTCACCATGGAGTTTTCAACAAGACTCTGCCCCATCACATGGCCCAAAACTGTATTCATAGTCACATCCCAGCATTCATTAGCAAAACTGAATTGCCTTCAAGAAGCCCTGATTTGAATCCTCTTAACTTTTCTGTGTGGGCTATTTTAGAGAGTAGGGTCTGCAGAACACCTCGTGATTCTTTGGATAATTTGAAGTCTAAATTGACCCAAGAATGGGACTTTATCCCACAAGAAATACTGCGTATCTCCTGTGAAGCTTTCCTGCGTAGATTGGAGGCCACCATTAAAAATAAGGGTGGTCATATTGAATAAATATGTCTGAGAATTGTTTAGGTAATTCTTGGCTAAAAGCTCATCTAATAAAAAAACAATGCACCTGTTTGTTTGATTGAGAAATAACAAAAAACATGCATTTTCATATAGGTATATGGCAGACCCTGTAATTTGGGATGCTTTTATTTTGCATCTGGCACCTCACAAAGAGCATATGGAATTTTTTGGTGATGCCACACAATAGCCCTCGCAATTCGCAGAGCTATAAAATGAGCCTAAACTTGTTGATGAAATGTTTCATGTTAAGAAGTTATTAACAAAAATGCTCAAAACCGTCCCTTATTATCCCATTTGAAGGTATGGAATTAGGGCTCAAAGATATGGAACCATGGCTGGCAAATCCATAAAACCACGGCACAAAAAATCCAGTTGCGGCTCACCAACACCAAGTAGATATAGGGTAAACGCGGTATATTCTGACATCATGGGTAATTCCGACACTTCTCAACTTTTTCCCTTCATATTAAGCTTTGTCTTAGTTCCACGCATTTGTTGATGGTTGAAACAGTGATGTCATACTATTGCGTGCCATACTATTGCCAAAACACTAGGTCTGGGCCGTGTAGCGGGAAAATGTTGAGATCCAAAACGAGATAGTGCGCGTCACCCAGTGAGAACATCGAAAAATGTGTCAAAGTTGATAGTTGACCTTGCTCTACCAAGTAGTGATAAACTGTTTGAGTAGAAAGAATATTAGTAGAAAGACTTTTAAATAAGTCTGTGAATATATTAGGAATCCTTCAAGTATACTTGTATTTGCTGATTTTAAGTGGTAAATAAATTAATAGATGATTAAGTCAAGAGACGGTTTTAGACGCATAAAAACTAATTCGACACAGCTTGGAATTAGACACACACAGGCACAACTTGTTCTGAGCTGTGTGTAAGCTCGAGCTTGTGAGGTCAAGCACAGCTCGTACCGAGCTGTTTACAAAAATTAAAATTTTCTTAATTAAAAGCTTAATAGCTCTTAATTAAAAGCCTAATTAAGTAGTGTTCAATATTCAATAGTGTTCTGATTCCAAGCTGAGTTGTATTCCAATACAGCTCACACAGCGATCGGTATTCGAACACAAGAGTGTCGGAATTACGAATTAGTAGAGTTTAAAGAGTGGCCGGAATTAATCTCACAAAATGCCAAATTTAGTCACACACAGCATCAGAATATATGGATTTGGTAGGTTTGCATTCTAAAGGCTTTTAAATAAATATGGCATTATTTTGTGATGTTTCATTGTTGCTGGCGCATAGTGCGGTGTTTCGAGAGTGACGTATAGCAAACAGAACTCGAGTTGCGCATACGGCAATTTTTTTATAGCCATTCATTTTTTGCTACATCGTTAATGTGTCGGAATTTACCGCGTTTACTCTATTTGATGGCTGTTAGTGAGGCATTAATATAATTGATGCCTGTTTCAATGCTTGCCTGCAAAGATTTAACTTGGCCCATGACCATGTCAATAAAAATCCTTTATTATGAATCAGAACTAAAATTGGCATGGTTTCACTATTATTTATTATCAATTTGGAATATAAGCCAGAATTTTTCAAAATGGCATGTAAAATAGTATACATTAATAGTAACTACGACTAGAAATTCCTCACAAATTAGGTACTGTACACTTGCTCAGTCAGTCAGTCAGTCAGAAAAACTCAGACTCAGAGACTCTGAGGGCTGGGGCTCAGATGTAAGAAATTCATTTTCCACCAGCATCAGACTCAGGGAAAAGGAAGCCTGGCCTAGATGACTATTGAGAGTTTATTTTCAAAATTACAAGCACATTAAAAAGTCGAGACATGAAAAGATTTTAAAACAAATTGATAAGCAGTTACTCACCCCTATAGAAACAAATTGCTCCTCTTGGCCTTTACCACTTGGAAAGCTAACTACAAATTTTGACCCGGCCCTTTCTTCGGAGTCATTCAAGGGCCGAAATCTGGCCACAACTTGAATTGAGTCTTCATTGGCATTAGGTTGGTCGCCAGGAGGCACTTCACCCATACTGGTAACAGTCCTATTTCACGAGCACATTAACAGCTTAACATTATATGGAGACGCATCAATTAGCTAAGATGCGTCAGTGTCAGACCAACAGTTATCGCATGACCTCACACAGCTGAGCACGCTAGCAACACCCCATCCAGTTTAGGAATTTATATTTTTGGTAAACACTGGAACATGAGTACAATTAACACATTGTCATAAATTTTGATACAGACGCGCATTATTTCTGCGGATCAAAATTCAGGAAATTACAAATTTATTAACATAATTTAAACGAAATCATCGATGTGTAACCATACGCGGCCATTTTGTTCCGAGTAGCTGTAGGGAGGAACCGGGGTGGAATCGTGAATCATTCACCCGGACTTCTCAAATCCCACACACAAACCGAATGACTGTATGAATGAGCATTATCTTAATTGGAGATAGTGTTTTTGTTTTTTAATGGTTGAGCACCTTTATTCTTGGCTTTATTAGGCAAATGTTATGCGATAAGGATAACTCGAGTAAATTTCCTGCGACGGAAACGGAAGTGAAATTTCCTGCATCGTCGCTCGCTCAACTGGCAAAAAAAAAAACTGTTCATCCAGGGAACGATATCGAGTAATTTATTATTGTAGTAATGTCCTATGGTAATGTAATTATTGTGGTGATGTCTTGAAACAATGTAAAACTATCATATTCTTTTTTATAATATAGAAATCCAATGAAATTTTTCGGTAGCTGGGCAGGGTTACAGTTCAGAGTTTTCGGTTACAGCTCTGGATTACCCTGGATTGCAGCAGAGAGGTGCGGGTGCGATTCCAGCTCTCTGCGTCTGTTTCTATTTAGAATCGGCGAAGAGGCCGGGCGGTTCAGCACAGCAAAATTGGAGCTGTGAGTTGCGTGTTCGAGACCCGCCACAAGCTGTGAGTATTCTGCGATCTTAATAATCGACGGCGGGTTTAATGGCCTAATCAACGCTAAAAGCGCTATTACTATTGCGTATATATTATTTGTGTGTTCCGAATTAATGCTTTTATAAATAAATGTATTGGATTTCGTTGTCGAGTCCGAGATATATGTATTGCGACAGCTAACGTGATGGATCAGAGTTGTAAGAAATTCTGTTATTGGAGGATGAAAACTTCAGCGCCGACATCACTATGTTATGTTTGCGCAAGAAGAGCTGGACAGGGTCAATCTACTCTAAACTGCTTTTCTCGCAAGAGCTAATAGGTACAGTTTTCTTCAGTATATTACTTTAAATATGTCCAAGATAATTTAATTCCTTACGTGACCGATGCTTCGATCATTACTAATTCTGGCTTGGCAGATCGTAAATCTTCTCTACATTGTATAATTGAATATTTGTGTCGAAGCTTAAGTAACTACCACAAATAAGCTTCAAGGGAGAAATAAAATTGGTATATAGTAAATATTGATTTATATTTGACAAAATCTTATTACAACTTAATAGAGAACCTGTCTACTTTGCCTACCACTTCGACAACTTTTCAAACATTTGTTCAGGTTCTGCATAAAGGGATTACTTTTTTTAAAGAATTACACTGAGCAATCGGAGCGAGGCACAATAAGCATGGAATGTGAAGAGGGTTTTGCAAGTAGGTTAATATTTAATACAAGAGAAGGTCCCAAATCTGCAAGATAATCGGCGCTAGAAATTCAGCATGCGTAGGACCGCCCATTCGCAAAATGCAACGTAATTTTAATATTGTAATTACTTCGCGGAGAACAGGAGCAATTTTCGCTCTTCTTTCTGTACGTTTCAGTTGCATTAAACTTTGTTAACATTTCGAACACAGCTCAATGGCAAATTGAAATGCAGGTTTAGAACATAGAAGCGATTGTCGCGTCGTTACGATGTTAGTATCCTAATTTCGTGATTATAACATGAAAATGCGGCAAATCTGCTTTCTGCACGGGTCGAGTCTAACGATAATTGCATCTTTAGATTAAACATATAAATTAATGCAAAAATTCTCATATTCTTAGCAATACGTTGTGACACGAATAGCTACGTGATGCTGTACACAGCCGTCCCGAGGCGCTGTATGGACTGAAGAACGTGCTGGTCTGGGGACGGGCAGACAATCTCCTCCGAGAAACGCCGGGTCTTCCCTCCAATTTTATATTCTAGCAGCTCTGTTCTTCATATTTAGTGAAATAACTTATCCGTGCTTGATACGTCATGAAGCTGCGGTGCTACAGTATCATGCAAAGCTTTGAATACAAGGAAATGATTCCACTGCTTTCCAATGAACGCCATACATATAAAGCTTGAATATAAGGAACTGCTTATATACTGTTTCCCAATGAATGCCAGACAATGGACGGAGTCGCGTTATTATCACCAATAAGAGCCTGACGAGGCCGCAGGCTGACCCTTATGGCAACGGGGCATCGACCGTCACACGCAGGAAATACACGAGGTTTTTTTTACTTCCACATCACCAATTCTTATTTATCGTATCATTTAATATGCAAAAAACTGCGTGAACCACGCCACGGTGTCTGCAAAGCTGGGGCGATTGGGGACGAGCACTCGGCGGGGGGGGGGGTGGTGGTGAAAAATCGACCTGGAGGAGTTGTTATGAGGAATGGAAGTGGCTTAGCCTCCAAAAATGTGGAGAGTTGAGCTACTTCCTCAGAATGTAAGCTTCACGTCAGTAAGGGACTTGACGGCTGAGGGTATCAGGGCACTTCAGCGCACTTCGCGGTTAACAACGTAACAAAATTTCACTTATTAGAAATAAACCTATGTTCAAACTACAATTATAGGTGACCATGGAATGCTTGCTGACCATCTCTGCAGTTCATACATGAGAACGAGCCTGAACTCTTCCAGCTCAGGCCATAGCGCGTGGCCAAACCGAAGTCTTGTGTTCATCAGCAGCTTATACAATATCCTTAATAATAGAGCAACATTTTATAGCTTCAAAATTTTACTTACTTACTATGAAGAAATGCCTGACATCCACGTGTAATGCAGGACGGCAATACAAGCCTGACTCTTCACGTATTTACATGCACGTCTACTCATGTCTGCATGCAAATAAAAAAAGCATTCATCACACCGATAGAAAATGCACTTCACTTTGAAATGAGCAACGTTTTAAATTTAAATTAGAAAGATGAGACTACAGGTGCCAGACGAGACTACAGGTGCCAGACGAGACTACAGGTGCCAGACGAGACTACAGGTGCCAGACGAGACTACAGGTGCCAGACGGAGCAGGCAATACAGGCCTCGTGCATAAGGAGGAGCTGGGTGGGCGGTAAAATGAGGACGCGCATGAAGTGAAAACTTCGCCTCCGACACGCCGATGACACGCGCGCGTTGCGCCTCGGCGTGTCGACCTATACCAAGGCGCCGGCGAAACGTTGACTTTTCTGAGAAAGTAGCGCCGCTTCACAAACTATTACCCTAATTAACAACTAACTCAAATGATACGTAACTAAAATGATCATTAGTGTAACATTTGTAACTGAACCGTCATCGAATAGAATGGTTTATATTTTGCACCAAAATAGAATGGCGATGTCAACAAGATGTCAGGTAAGTTAGCCTAAAAGCAGCTAAACGGAACTTCATATTAACGGTAAGATAATGAGAAGATGAACACATTAAATAGAACCAAGGCGTCACTAGCCAATCAGCGCAACATGAGGTCGATATCCTGCACTCGATATCCTGCACTAGATATCCTGCACTAGATATCCTGCACTGGATATCCTGCACTAGATATCCTGCATTGGATATCCTGCACTGGATATCCAGCACTGGATATCCTGCACTGGATATCCTGCACTAGATATCCTGCATTGGATATCCTGCACTGGATATCCTGCACTGGATATCCTGCACTAGATATCCTGCACTGGATATCTCCCTAGCAACACACGAGATCTGATCGCCAGCCTGCATAACAAACGAAACGTGGCTCTTGCGAGCCGAGGGCCCTAAAGCCCACGGTAAGGATCACGCTGCAAACATGACACGCCGCGAGGGCCGGGGGTCAGCCGAGGGTCAGCCGAGGGTCCAAGGGTCAGCCGAGGGCCCAGGGGTTAGCCGAGGGCCCCAGGGCCATGTGTGACGACCACGCTGCAAACGTGGCACGCCGTGAGACCCAAGGGTCAGCCGAGGGCCCTAGAGCCCACGGGTGATGACCAAGCCGCAAACATGACACACCGTGAGGGCCGGAGGTCAGCCGAGGGTCCAAGGGTCAGCCGAGGGCCCCAGGGCCATGCGTGAGGACCAGGGGGTCAGCCGAGGGCCCCAGGGCCATGTGTGAGGACCAGGCTGCAGACATGACACACGCGCACGGGCTTGGCGAGGCCGAACTTGAGGATGGGGAGCAACTTGTCGGAGCAGCGACCGCACAGCACGCGTCCGCAGTGCCGGCAGTGGTGGCGGCGCGTCGACAGCGAGAACCTATGGGGGGACTGGTGTTAGGGGAACTGGTGTTAGGGGGACTGGTGTTAGGGGGACTGGTGTTAGGGGGACTGGAACTGGTGCTAGGGGTGTCACCAGACGTTCGCCGCAACCTTTAATCTTGTCAGAATGTCTCGAGCCTTACGGTCAAACGCCGGCAACTATCTTGTAAAATTACGATGACGTTGCTAAACGTTAAATAGCACTTTATTGCACTATAGGATTCCACTGATTAAAACTTTGGATAACACGGATAAAACTAGACTTATTTCAGTAAAGAACACTTTAAAACAGGCACATTTAAAAATAGGATTATCGTAGTAAAATAGAGTGAACAAGCATTCCGAGTGCAGCCACGATATCTAGAGTTCGAGCATAGTTTCACAAGCAAGGCAGAGTGAGCTCAGCAAGAACCTCACTGACTCACTCAGTGAGTCAGTGACTCAAGCACTGACTCAAGAACTTCTCGGCAGGACACGACTGACTTCTCGACTCACAGCCACACAGCCCATGGCCTATACTTTCAAAAAAAGTCAAGAGATCGTAAGTTCATTAGCCAATCATTGACGGCCTTTCAGGCAAAATCCACCAATCATAGACAAGAAAATAGAGTGTAAGTACTTACGTTCACTTAGCGAGTTTTGAAAGTATGGCCCCTGACCTCGCGCTACGTACGGTAGCTCCTACGGCAGTAAGGTCTGACTATTATGTTACTGGCGCAGCTTCGCCAAACGCTGCAGAATAATTTAGTGACAAGACCAAAAATGAACATGAGAATGGATGATTGTACCAATCGAGCATATTTAATATTAGTGGACAATGTTCCTCGTTCACATGAGGACTGGTGTTAGGGGGACTGATGACCCTAACCCTCCTGACAACATTTCCCCCACCCCCAACACACTAGTTGCCACTCCCCAACGGCGCCCACGGGTCCAGCAGCGCCGCCCCCCCGCGCTGGTACGACAGCAGCAGCGCTGCAAGCAACAGGTTACTAGTGACAGGTTACTGGTGACAGGTTACTAGTGACAGGTTACTAGTGACACTTGACTAGTGACTGAGCCCAACTGAGGACATCAGGTTACTACTTTACGGACTGGCCCCGGACAACTTGACGCTGAGGACGACCTCCCGGGCTGAGGGGCGGGGTCCAGAGGCGGCGCTCCTGCCTGGCTAGGGATTGTTACATGAGAAACATGTGCTGAGGATTCTTAAGCTACCAAGGTTGCTAAGGATAGTAAGGATACTAAGGATAGTAAGGACACTAAGGATACTAATGACACTAAGGATCCAAAGATAAGACCAGCAGTTCATAATGGAGCGCACCAGTGTTGCCGTGCACGTCGGGCGCGTTGACGGGGTAGTCTGGCATGACCTCACAGAAGAGCTTGGCTATGGCAGGCGCAGACGCAGGCTGATGACAGGCGAGCAGATGCAGCGGGTTCTGTCCACGCAGGTTGACGGCAGTAGCGTTGACGGAACTCTCTGTCAACAGCACCCGCGTCACGGCGACATGGCCCAGCTGTCGGGAGAGCGCGTGGTTATTATTGATATGACGCAAGGGCAGTGATTTGGGGTACCACCCAGCTGAGGGCACCTCTTACAAGGGACACCAGCGCCCACTAAGGGCACCTCTTACAAGGGACACCAGCGCCCACTAAGGGCACCCACCTTAACAGCGATGTGGAGGGCGTTGTTAAGGTCGCTATCAAGGGCGTCGCAGTCGATGCCCTTATCAAGGAGCACTTGTGCGATGTGTGGGTGGTCGTGGAGGGCGGCGAGGTGCAGGCAGGTCCTCCTCTGGGGGGTCAGCGCCCCCAGCTGCGCCCCCGCCAGAAGCAAGTTACGCACCAGCAACTCCGACCTGCAGGAGAGGAGGATAAGTTAGCACGGGGCGACCTACAACTCTTCTGGACCCTGGGTCACCTGTTTTGGACCCTGGGTCACCTGTTTTGGACCCTGGGTCACCTGTTTTGGACCCTGGGTCACCTGTTCTATACACTGGGTCACCTGTTCTAGACCCTGGGTCACCTGTTCTGGACACTGGGTCACCTGTTCTGGACCCTGGGTCACCTTTTCTGGACACTGGGTCACCTGTTCTGGACCCAGGGGTTCTGGACACTGGGTCACCTGTTCTGGACACTGGGTCACCTGTTCTGGATACTGGGTCACCTGTTCTGGACACTGGGTCACCTGTTCTAGACCCTGGGTCACCTGTTCTAGAGCTTCAGTCAAATGTTTAGTACCCTACTTTAGCTACTATGGACCTTGGGTCTCCAGTTCAACACACGACCTCATAGGACCCACTCCAGCTCCATCTTTACCCGGCATTGTGAGGCCCGTGGAACTCATGAAAGCCGAGCTGCCTGGTGAGGTGAGATGTCTTGGCGGCTGCTGAATGCAGTTTTTCGTACCACACTGACGCTTTTTTGATCTCCTGAGTATGTTCTCTCTTGACGATACTTACCGTGTAATTCGATCTTAATTCAATGACTAAAAAATTTTGAAATTATAGCTTAAACAATTCTCGTTTACCGCGGCCGGAGTCATTGCATCGTTTATCACCCCTTAATACCATCGTTCACTGTTCCTGCCGCATGTACAATCCTCGTAAATTCGTGTAGTAGGAGAGTAGAGAGGTGATAATTGGGGTGATGGGGTGTGCCGCCCCTCGCCCCACTCACCCGGCGATGGTGGCGAGGTGCAGGGCGGTGTGCATAGAGGGAGCGGATTAGAGGGAGCGGATTAGAGGGAGCGGATTAGAGGGAGCGGATTAGAGGGAGCGGATTAGAGGGAGCGGATTAGAGGGAGTAGATTAGAGGGAGCAGATTAGAGGGAGCGGATTAGAGGGAATCCGTCTCGATTTAGAGCTCAAGTAGAAGTTTCAACAATTTTGTTGTGATTGCCATTTCCAGGCGAACAACAGTTTTTATCAGGCCGCTACACGTGCCTTGTAGCCGGGAGATTATCCTCGGGTATCAGACGAGTAATAGTAAACCTGTCACCGGACGTTACCGCAAGCCGCAACCTTGTCAGAATGTTCGAGCTTCACGGCCAAACGCCGGCAACTATCTTGTAAAAATATATTCATCTGTATAACATTTTTAACCGCTGGTATTTTATTGTACTTGGTTCTTCATTAAAACTCCAGTTCATACGGATTAAAGGTACATTTTATTCCAGTAAAGAACACTCTAAAATAAACACGCTTAAAATTGCAAAACCCCAGCGTAACAGGCATTGTGCTGCTTGATGGAACTTTCAGAGCAGAGCCACGAGAACAAGCGTTGGGGCACAAGATCGCTGGTGGAGCAATAGAGCGAAGTAATTTCAGGTAGGAATATTGAAATTAAATTCTCACAGTAGGTACAAACACCTCAGGTATGTACAATAACAAATGCACGTGAAATTAATAAAAATGTACGCGGTTAAGAACGAACGACTTCCGCCGTTCACAAACGAAAACCTCGACCTGCAACGGTGGCATCGTACTTGGAAATCTATTGCATTCTTACTAAGAGGCTGAGCAAATTGTAGGAGGGAAAGATGTTCTGCTACACCGTGGAGACCTTTACTGAGGTACCGGCTAGCTCCCACCCGCCGGCTCGACGGCTCGATTGGAAGCTCAGTGAAGCTACTGGCATGCAATATATCTAGCGTGGGCATCCCACAGTCCCCGGCTGTGTTGTTGTTGTTGTAATTGCCCATCCTGGTAGTGGCGACTAGGGAGGGGGGGTGATAGGTCAGTTTTTCCGGGCACTCGGTACCAATGGTAGTTCTACGACCATCACTGGCTCGCTGACCCGCCAGAACCATTTTTGCATTGCACAACACCCTGGACAAGCCAGGTATTCAGTTATCAACCAGAGTCGGATGAATGGCTGAGTTGACCATGAGCTGAGCTTCCCGGAAGAACTTGTCCTCAGTGGGACTCGAACCCGGGAGCTGGGTGCGAGAGACAGAGTCTGGCGGAGCCTAGTTCCGATGTTCTCGGTACCTTTCCCCTGACATCTCGACAGCATTTCTCACCTCGCCTTCTGGCGCATCCAAGTGAGAGTATCGTCTTGATGGCTTGGATGCCTTCTTATTACCTCGTCTACTACAGCACTACTACAACATTCCTCCGTACTGTACATCAAAGTTCTACAAAAAGACCGACCACGAGTTCAGATTTCCGCTAGATGTAGGCAACAGGGAATACCTACGGAGTTAAGAGCGGCGATTTTTCCTTCATAAAGTTCAGTGCTTATCGAAGCGTGCATTCAAGAGCAGCTATAATCAAACAGTCTCAAGATAACCGACGAGTTATTAGAGTTATTACTAATGCGACAGATAAGATTGAAGTGCTGAAGTAGCACTCCGGACAGCCACAAGACTAGCCCAGCTCCCCGCCACCCACCTGCTGAGCGGCCCTGGGGTCACGCTGCAGGATGGCCCTGGCGGCGGCGTGGTGGCGGCGGGCGATGGCTGTGGCGAAGGGCGTGGCGCCACTGGCGTCCTTCACGGCGGCGTCGAGGGACGCCACCTGCAGCAGCTGCGTCACCACCTCCGTGTGGCCGCCCTCGACGGCGACGTGCAGGGGCGTCCTGCCCTGCGCGTCCTACGAGGGGAAGGAAGGTTAGGAAGAGGAGGCGAGGTAGAGCGTCCTGCCCTGCGCGTCCTGCGAGGGGAAGGAAGGTTAGGAAGAGGAGGCGAGGTAGGGGCGTCCTGCCCTGCGCGTCCTACGAGGGGAAGGAAGGTTAGGAAGAGAGGGCGAGGTAGGGGCGTCCTGCCCTGCGCGTCCTGCGAGGGGAAGGAAGGTTAGGAAGAGGGGGCGAGGTAGGGGCGTCCTGCCCTGCGCGTCCTATAGGAGTTTGGAAGGTTAGAAGGATAGTAAAGAGCCGTGCAGACACATCCCGCCCAGCGCAGGTGTTGGTATGAGTGCATGGTACTGCCTACATGTCGTACAGCACAGCGAGCTGTGGCAGGCAACATAGCGATGATATAAAGAGTCGCGGCAAACAGAGAGAAATGGCGCTAGTGCAACGTGTTTAGCAGGCACACATTCCCTCCACCACTCCAGCCCTGCGTCAGGTCCCCCAGCACACGGTTTCCCTCAGGCCCTGCCACTCCCCCTGGCCCTGCCACTGCCCCTGGCCATGCCACTCCCCGTGGCCCTGCCACTCCCCCTGGCCCACCTGGGCGTTGATCTTGGCCCCCCGTTGGGTGAGGGCGAGGGCGGCGGTCGCAAGGCCCCACAGGGCGCAGAGGTGCAGGGGGGTGAGCATGTCCCCACCATGTCCTCCCTTGGGGCGGCGAGGGCTGTTCACGTCACAGCCGCTCCCCAGCAGCAACACCGCGCCCTCCTCCAGCCCCTCCTCTGGGGGAATACAAATGGAGGTCACAAGGCTGAGGGAGAACTAACTCTTACTTCGGACAGAATAATCCTCGCGTTATACTCATTTTCTCTCGCAGTCGATGTAGCGTTGAATGGCTTTCATACAAGCAGCTCAGGCGGCCAAGCGGTCCCTGCGTCGGCAAACAGTCGTCTTTGGCTGCCACTCCCACTCTGATCGCCTGCCACGCCTGCAAATCGCCTGGCACTTTGGCAAGTGATCCAAAGGATCGCGATCCTTTGGATCTTTCATCTACAAAGGCGCTCCTTTATATTCTTTGTAGATGTCATTTGGCCTGCAGATCGCCTGGCACTTTGGCAAGTGATCCAAAGGATCGCGATCCTTTGGATCCTTCATCTACAAAGGCGATCCTTGGGATTCTTTGTAGATTTCATTTGGCCTGCAGATCGCCGACCACTTTGGCTGCCACTCAGATCACGTGCAAGGACTGCCGGCCTTACCATTGAGCGCTCACGCAGCATCGGTCATGCCACAGCCACAGAGCTCCCTGGCGTCCACACGTTCAAGGCGGGGCGCCGCCTGTAGCATGTCCAGGACCTCCCCAGTCCCCAGGCCACATGGCATCTCTTCTGCCACATTTCTTCCCCATGACTTTCATCGTCACTTTTCAGCGCATTTTCCCATTTATGGAAAAAATGCACTATTGTGCTCGCCATGTCCGTCCGTCCGTCCGTCTGTCTGTCTGTCCGTGATTTCATGTGTTCGTCGACGAGAAAATGCGCTCTCTGTCACTCACTACAGTGAGTACTGAGTGATTTTTTTTGTGGAAGAGTCCGTGTAGGCGACCGCCATATTGGTGCTCCTCCTCTCTTTCACCTGCCATATCCTGTCCTAGAGGCTGTCTGCAGGAGGCACCTACCGAGGGCACGGTGCAGGAGGCAGCACCTACCGAGGGCACGGTGCAGGAGGCAGCACCTACCGAGGGCACGGTGCAGGAGGCACCTACCGAGGGCACGGTGCAGGAGGCACCTACCGAGGGCACGGTGCAGGAGCGTCTGCGTGCCGCCGTCTCCTCCCTCGTGCCAGGCGTTCACGTCAGCGCCGTGTCTGCCGTCATTAATTATGATGATTAAAATAAATAATTATGTTGATTTTCGTCTGTTACTAAGTCACATTTCACGCACAATCACGAGATATTTTATGATTTGATGAGAAGCTTCAACGTCGTCCTTCACTTATCAGTACTGATGCTAATAAATTAAATTGCGTCTTCATTTATTCAGATAAGATAATCAAAAAACAAGTTTCAATTAATCACTATGGCATCGAGTCATAATAATATGCATTTAAAAATTACTTTTTAGAGAGAACACTTCTAAAGAATCCAGTGTCTTTGATGTTACACTTGTACAATAAATTTCTAATTTTATTTTCAAATAAATAAAAAATAATTTTTCATTTTTAGATATAAAATATTTTAAATTTCTAAAATTATTTATTCTGTCAATTGATACCTGCATTGTCTCCGACTTAACACAAGTGTGCAAAATTTCAGATCAATTGAAAAATTAGAAGTGTTTTAAATATTGATTATAAGATTTGTAGCAGGCAAACAAACAACAAGAAGAAGTGAATTTAAAGAGAAGTCTTGCAATTAATATTATGCGTTTACAACTTTTTATTACTTTTTATTCATTTAAAAAAAATATACTTTTTGTACATTATTTATTCTGTCAATTGATTCCAGCAATGTTAAAAAAATTTAAAAATATTGTAAAAATATTGTAGTAAAAAGTCAGACTTGATGAGGAGGCTGGCGACATCAAGACGCCCGGCGACGAGCGCCTGCCACAGCGGAGGGTCCTTGTCGAGCGCCCCCTGCCGCCCCCCTCCTCCAGGGGCGGCGCCCCTACACAGCTCCTCCAGCAGACTCTCGTCCGTGACGCCCCCATGGATGCACAGCTCCAGGGGCGTCTCCCCGTCCCTGTTACTGTTGGGGGGGGGGGGGGGCGTGAGAGTCTTAACAAGACGCTCCACTTAACAACCTCATTATTTTATCTCATTAGTGAACTGCGCTTTGCTCATCGTGCTGGATTTTAATTAGTAAAGTGGTGATTATCTCATTAGTGAACTGTGCTTCGCTCCTATGCGGCCTTTTGGCTGGATATTGATTTTATCAATTAATATCAATAATATCTATGGCTATCGATAAATAGAAGTAATTTTATCGCTCAGTACGCACAGCTGTGTATCGTTTGTAGGTCACAATTAGGTAAATGCCTAAAAATAGTTATATAATATAATAATAGCGCAGTTATTTTGCGATATAACACATGCAAACCTCTTATGTGAAGATTAATGAACTTTATTTTGCCTCCTTACACGTCAACAAATAATATAAATGTATTTTTCCAAGGGTATTGAGGGGTGAGGGTAGTGATGGGTGAGGGTAGTGAGGGGTGAGGGTAGTGAGGGGTGAGGGTAGTGATGGTGAGGGTAGTGATGGTGAGGGTAGTGATGGGTGAGGGTAGTGAGGGTGAGGGTAGTGATGGGTGAGGGTAGTGAGGGTGAGGGTAGTGAGGGTGAGGGTAGTGAGGGTGAGGGTAGTAAGGGTGAGGGTAGTGAGGGGTGAGGGTAGTGGGGGTGAGGGTAGTGATGGGTGAGGGTAGTGAGGGTGAGGGTAGTGATGGGTGAGGGTAGTGAGGGTGAGGGCGGTGAGGGGTGANAAGTTGACGTAAGTAAGAAGTTGACATATGTAATAAGTTGACAGAAGTAAGAAGTTGACATATGTAATAAGTTGACAGAAGTAAGAAGTTGACGTAAGTAAGAAGTTGACATGAGTAAGAAGTTGACAGAAGTAAGAAGTTGACATGAGTAATGCATTATGAAGTTGAGCTAAGTAATGCATTGCACTACATAGACTTGGACATGACGAGACGGCAGCAGTAGTGCATAGTAGAGAGCGTCTATAACGGCTCAAGCTACCACCAACATGGCATGACTTCGTCCTCACTCCCCTCACATACCCTCCCCTCTCACCCCCTCTTTCCCCTCCCTTCTAACTCTCACCCCCCACTCCCTCCCCTCTAACTCTCACCCCTCACTCCCTCCCCTCTAACTCTCACCCCCTCACTCCCTCCCCTCTAACTCTCACCCCCTCACTCCCTCCTCCCCTCGCACCCCCTGACCTTCTTGCACGAGCAGCTCGGCCGCCTGCAGGAAGCCGAGGGCAAGCGCCGCCCCGAGGGGCGTGACGCCCCGCGAGTCCCGCAGCTCCAGGTCCCGACGAGGGACATCAGGAGGACCTGGCAGACAATTTTATGATACTCATGAGACGAATAAACTCAAGTCATTTACGCAGCATATTCTTTAATTATAACTCAACTATAACGGCCCTCTGACCCATCACTGTCATGTCCCTGACCCACTAGCCCCACTCCCCTCTACTCCCCATACCGCGGGTGGTGAGCAGCATCAGGACGTCGCGCAGATGGCGCCCCGCGATCGCGCGGTGCAGGGGCGTTTCCCTGTACACGGGGGTGAGGGGGAGCGTGGGGACCACGGGGGGAGGGGTGTCAGGTTCATCGAAGGGGTTCGTCGAGAGCGTCGTGTCGTCGCTCGCCCTCGACGACAGCGACGCGCTGGGCGAGGGACGGGCGAGGGGCGACGAGGGCGACGCCAGCGTCACCAGGTTAGGGTTGGCGCCGTGCTGTGAGGGGAGGAGGAGGGGCGTCGGTGTATAGAATTTGAGGAGCGGGGGAGGCATGACCAAATACTGTCTATGACATGGCAGTATTTGACCAAAAATTGGAGCGCCGCCGACGCCGCCATCAGCTCCCCGCGCCTCCAGTGGAGCTTCTGGGGCACGGAGGCCCAGGGCTCACAGAGACTCAGAGACTCAGGGCTCGCAGTGACCCAAAGACTCAGGGCTCGCAGTAACCCAGAGGCTCAGGGCGAGAGGTAATGGTCGTGTAAACGACAGGAATCTGCCGTTCCATAATAACTTTTAATTTAAATTATGCTTTTTAGGACTTTACACGCATCCTTGCTTCGTGTACAAGAATGTACGAGAGCGCACGCGTCAAGCAGTCGTGACATAGACACGAGGCTGCAGGAAGCTTGACGTGCTGCAGTTGGCCGAGACCAGCAGTCGCTGCAGTGTTAGTGGCAATCGAATTTAAATACAAAGAAAAGGTCAATTTGCCGTATCTTTTTCCTGTTTCGGTGACCAGCTTCTTCATCAATTAAAAATTTGAACAGATTGAAAAAGCAACATTTGTCCTTTTTCTCAATTTTTACAAATTTGCGGTTACATTCTTGTTAAACTTGCGATTTAAGAAGACCAATGAATAAGTGTCAGATGGCAGCTGACCGTGACCTTGAGCAGTCAGCTGAGGGCTGATAATATGAAATACCTGGTGTTAGTGGCGTAACTAACAGCCTAGTGGTGTTACTGACAGCCTAGTGGCGTTACTGACAGCCTAGTGGTGTTACTGACAGCTAAGTGGTGTTACTGACAGTCTAGTGGTGTTACTGACAGTCTAGTGGTGTTACTGGCAGCCTAGGTTTTCTCCCTACTAAAAATTGAGCTGATCACAGCTAGTGTTGTTCTCTGCTGTCACCTCGCTATAGCCAAAGTGAAGGGAAGATGGAAGTTCGTATCTTTCTTAATAAGCTGCGTAAATTATTCCTGTGTAATAGATAGTTGTGCTTCTGGTATTTTATTAAATTTGAGTTAAATTTTAACTAATAAACACCACCACCACCACCCACGCCACAACCATCACCACCACCACCACCCACCTTAATAAGCGCCTCCGTCAGGAGGGGGAGGCCGTTGGTGCAGGAGCAGTGCAGGGGAGTCTCGCCCCCCTCGTTGGGGACGTTCACAGGCGCCCCCGACGTCGTGAGGAACACCCCCACCTCCCCCGCCCCCCTCCTGGCGGCGGTGTGCAGCAGCGTGTCCCCACCACGCCCCAGGGTCTGGGGACACGAGGTAGACCCTCATTATAGTTACATGTCCCCACCACGCCCCTGGGTCTGGGGACACGAGGTAGACCCTCATTATAGTTACATGTCCCCACCACGCGCCAGGGTCTGGGGACACGAGGTAGACCCTCATTATAGTTACGTGTCCCCACCACGCCCCAGGGTCTGGGGACACGAGGTAGACCCTCATTATAGTTACATTTAGAGCAGCTTTATTATTCCCTCCGCCGGCCACATCTGCCTGCACAGTCTCCCCCTCCTTTCGTTAACGTAACGTGTCACTATTCTGGAGGTCTCACTCTCAAACTCCGGAGCCAGTCCGGTTATCATTTTCCAAGAGTACAATATGATACACCTCCCTTCTCTCTAATGAGTACAGCACCAGATGTTCCAGCCTGTCCCAGTAGCGCAGGTCTATCATCCCGCTGATCCTGGACGTAGAGGTCCGTTGGACTGCCTCCAATTGCCGCATCGCGCTACGCTCAAAGTAGTAGTGGCGCCCAAAGATGGCAGCAGTACTTCAAAATGGAGAGCACGAGGGCTCTGAAGAGTGTAATCACTGGCGCCGCTTCTCTTGTTCGGGATGCCCACCAGATCCACACCATCTTTAGTCTGCCTTTTGCAGCTAATGAGCCAAAGCCGTCAAACGTAGCCTCAGTACTCATCAAAACTGACAAAAAAGTCGCTTTTCCTCCTGTACCTTCCCTCTTCAACTACTGTACCTTCCCTCTTCAACTACTGTACCTTCCCTCTTCAACTACTGTACCTTCCCTCTACCTGCTCCCCTCATTTCATTTCCCCCGTCTCCCCCCCTCACCACGCTGAGGTCCGCCCCCGCCGCCACCAGCAGCGCCGCCGCCGAGTCGCCGCCGCTGAGGGACGCCCCGGCGGGGGACGCGGTACCACAGAAGAGCGCGCACCACAGCGGCGTGTGGTCCTCGCAGTCCCGCACCTCGAGCGCCGCGCGCGAGTGTGCGAGCAGCGCGCGGACCACACCCACCTCGCCCCCCACCACCGCCACGTGCAGCGCCGTCCTGATAAATAATATAATTTATCAATAATTTACATAATGTCATCAAAGTTAGCTGCTTGTTCCAATATTTAAATGTATTTATTGCTTTAATGTTAACCCTCACCTGCGTCTGAGGTCCTGGGCACGAGGGTCAGCGCCCTTCTCCAGCAGCATGGCGGTGAGAGCCACCCGCTCCTGAGGGGAGAAGGTCCGGGGGGCGCCTCCCCCATTACAAGTCCCCCCCTCCCCGCTCCTCGCTTTACCCTCTCTACTGTTGTCACCCAACCTGTCGTCACCCTCGCTTCTGTTGTCTCGTTCTTCCTCGTTATGACATCCGCCGCCCCGATGTCCCACATAACCCCCTCTAGGGGAGTGGTTGGGGGACACACGTCCCCCCACAGGGGCCACCAGCAGGTGTAGGGGGGTGTACCCCGACCCCCCCTCATGCAGGTGCACGCTCGCCCCCCGCGACACAAGGAACCTGACACTGGCCGCGTCTCCTGAGGGAGAGAAGCGATAAGTTCCTGCCCTTTTTGGCCTATACTTTCAAAAAAAGTTAAGAGGTCTCAAGTTCATCAGCCAATCATTGACGGCCTTTCAAGCAAAATCCACCAATCATAGACAAGGAAATAGAGCGTAAGTACTTACGTTCACTTAGCCAGTTTTGAAACTATGGACCCAGCTAGGTTGCCAAGACCAAATAGATAAGTTCGTGATGGTTTATGCAAGCTGTCAAGAGCATCAACACACGCGTTTTGATTTAAATTGAATTAGGATAGGATAGAAGTGTTGGCGTTTAAAAAATAGGCCCATGGCCTGTTGCCGATTCTTGAACTTTTCGTGACTTGATTCACAAGGGATCCGGCCTTTGGAAGCCGATCTTTCCATAGCTAACGATTGATTGAGATAGCTGCTGGACTTATTGCCTGGTCCGTAATTTGCTAGGCATTTTAAGACTGAACATATGCTCCTGCATAGCTTCGTCTAGTCTGTTTTTGAAGATGTTCATACTCGGAGCGTCAACGATGCTATCAGGGAGGCTGTTCCACATGTCGGTGACTCGAAGCGAGAAGAAATTTTGTCGCATGGATGTGTTCCAACGCTGTTTTTTTAGTTTATAGCCGTGGCCCCTGTGTTGGTTCTTGTTTCAAATTCTAGTACCGGTAATCCTTCTGGGACCTTGTATAAGTCATGAGTATACTTGTATTCTTCAATGAGGTCCCCACGCAGACGTCGATAACTGAGGCTTGGAAGCTTCATAATCTTTAATCTTTCCTCATAGGACTTGCCTTTCAAGCCCGGAACTATCCTTAATTGTTGCGCGTCTTTGAACACTCTCTACTAAATTTCTGTCTTTTTCAAATTTCGGTGACCATACGACGTTTCCAAACTCCAGGTTCGGGCGCACGACAGCAACAAACAACTGCTTCATCGTTTCTGCATCTAGGAACTCGAAAGAGCGTCTGATCAGTCCAAGTCGTTTATTGGCTTTATTAACTTGACCTTCAATATGCTTAGAAAATTTCAACTCATTGTCGATGTTAACTCCCAAATCCTTTTCCGTTGTCGACTTCGACATCATCACTCTGTCGTTGCAACCGTGTCTTCTCATACTGTAATCTTGCTGTTCATTATTCTTGCCAAGGTGGATAACTTTACATTTGTCAGCGTTAAAACGCAGCTGCCACTTATCAGCCCAGTCAACCAGCCTGTCAAGATCACCTTGCAACTGTACTGATTGCTGTACTGCTTGCAACTGTACTGATCTTCACTGTATTATAATTTTTTGTGTCGTCAGCATACATCGAGCAAACGCTAGACACAGCTTCTGGCAGATCGTTTATAAACGCAACGAATAGAATAGGCCCGAGAACGCTTCCTTGTGGCACGCCGCTGCGCACTGAAGCCCAGTCTGATACGGACCCATTAATACTGACACGTTGTCGCCTCCCTACTAGAAAATCTCTGATCCATATGAGTACATTACTCTCAATTCCCAAAGACTTCAATTTACGCAACAGCCGCTCATGTGGGACACTGTCAAATGCCTAAACAAAATCGAGGTACACTGCATCTACTGGCCCCCTTTCATTGATACATCGAGTTCTATCCCTAATAAAAACCAGCACGTTCCAAGTGCAACAGTATAATTGTACTTATTGTTTAAATATTTTAAAATGTTATTTAGAAATAAAAGGACGCTTAACGTTACGTTACGAATTTTGAGAATTTCTGTATTCGAGAATAATGCAGTGCCTGGTCGAGCGTTGCAGCCATAGAACTACATTTTAAATTATTCCTTTTCAGCAACAAAATCATAGAAAAATCATCTATGGAGCAGTAATATTCGACAAGCAAGCAAGATTTCCCAGCAGCCCTAGACCGGCCCTCGGGACGGTTCACACAAAAGTCTTTAATTCCTAACTTCTTGTTTCCAACGTATAATGGTAGGTTCCTATGAAGGCTACACAAGTTTAACCGATGCGAGGTGGCACGGCAGGCCACTTTACGCTATTTTTATTGGCTCTTAATTTATGCCCGATGTGAGTTTTGGAAGTCCGTGACCAAGGCCACGCTGAGGTACCACCTTCGTCGCCTGTCGAGCCCAAGGACTCGCCTCGCAACTGGGGCCTCGGGGTTAACGCGAATTTGTCATAATTACTTTGAGCTATCCGTTATCTAAGTCAAATTAGATTAGATATAAATTATACGAACGATCGATATAGGCTGAAGGTTCCAAATAAGGCAGCAAGAACCTTCCCATTCGCTATAAAGCCAGAAGCCGTTGATGAGCTCACCTCTGCGTATGGCCCGGTGCAGGAGCGTCGCGCCCTTAGCGTCCAAGTCGTCGAGGGGAGCGCCGTGCTGCAGCAGCAGGTCTGCCACGGTCACCAAGCCCTCCATGAGGGCCGCCTCCAGGGGCACGCTGCCCCCGTCGTCCCTCGTCGCCAGCAGGCTGCTCAGCTGCACAATTCATACAGTAAAAATGCATAGCAATTGATGAGAAAAATGCAATAAAAAATGCATCGCTGTATAGCGATAATAATCTATACCGCGCTCTAAATCTCATAAATAATCGCTGAATAAAATTATACATACATTGATTAGCACGAAGTCAACTTAATATGATAGAAAATTTGCAGCAATTCTTTTCAACGCCAGAAAAGTTACGCAAAAGAATAGGCTGAGGTTTGTAGCTAGATTAAGGCAACTCCGCGGCTACCAATAACATATGACAATAACGTATTCATGGTGATGGCAGATTTCATTTTTGAAGGAATGAATGAAATCTCGATGAGAAAAGGTCAATGTTGCGCCACAGGAGAAACATGGGGAAACAAGGGCCACCGCGACGAGGACGGTCAGTGCGCGGCGCGCTGCCTTGGTGAGTGCATGTGTGTGTCGGTGTCCGCTCTCTGTGCGCCTGTTAGGGCGACGCTCGTTGTTACTGAAAACTCTGCAGAGACGCCGGCGAGTGAACAGTTGTCTTGATGAACTGAAATCTGTTATTATTATTCATGTTTAGTGGCAGGAACCAACTGGTGCGAATGATTGCATGTTTTCTCTCTTTTACGGCAATATTTTTTGTTGCACAAAGCTACATTTTAGCTTAACGGTTGGTAAGCTTAGGCAGCACACGTTCATTTCACTTATGCTAACAATTCTTCACAAAAATGGATGTTTCTTACAAAATTGTTACTTGTTTCTTCAAGAATTTCATTCTAGAAGTTCGTCACCAATCACATAAGTTTGCGAGGCAGAAAAACGAAACGTAGCGTTCACAATACTTACTCACTGACGTCGGCATATTCAGTTCAACCATCCTTAGAATACCTTAAGAGCACGTGTATCTCACAAGCTTTATTTAGACTCGTAAATACCGAGCAACTAAGTTAACAAGATGTCAAGTGCGTGCAAAAAAAAACACATTTTCAATGCCCTTAAAAACAAACGTTTGTACTAAACTTCAAAATATATTTTACGCGGGTAAAATATGGACAATATTTCGGAAAAAAAAATTAAGTAAATTTTCAAAATTCTGGAGATAATTCGTCCCCTGCAGCATCAAGCGGGAGCCGAGATTTCATATCAATAAATAATATTCAATACAAGCGACCATCACCACGTTTTTTATATGGCGTTGATGTGATGGCACAGAGTCCAGACCAGAGCATGCAGCGTACCGTACACGCTTGCTTGCTACCCTCACCCCAGCCACCCTCACACACCAGCCACCCTCACACACCAGCCACCCTCACACACCAGCCACCCTCACACACCAGCCACCCTCACACACCAGCCACCCTCACACACCAGCCACCCTCACACCAGCCACCCTCACCCCAGCCACCCTCACACACCAGTCACCCTCACACAGCAGCCACCCTCACACACCCGCCACCCTCACACCAGCCACCCTCACACACCAGCCACCCTCATACACCCGCCACCCTCACACCCGCCACCCTCACACTCTATGCACGCAGCAAGCACAGCGCTATAACTCAAATGTTTAGCTCGTGTCGCCCACAACCGAGCGAAAGCACAACCGTTAACCTGGCACGAGTGGGCGACACATGGGCGACTGGGGGACGCTCATGGCGAGAAGAAAGCAGTGAAGCACAAATATGTGTACATACACTACGGCTATTCTACGGCTATTCATGATGTGCGCACGACAGACGTACGGCATATGTAAGCAGATCGGACTGGCATAGACTGGCCATACGTTAGGCAGACACAGGCTTGGCATCAGTTATCTCTTAATTTCCGAATGATTTCATCATGGAAGATTGAAAAATCATTTTTTAAATCCAAACAAACACATCACCTTATTTGACAGGCAATCGATGAGTCACTCGCGCAACTTATCAATTAATAAATAAAATATGTATTAACTATCGGAAGTTGAACCACCGCCCTGTCACGCACGTTACGTTGAGCGCAAGCGGCCGCCCGGTCCAGCGCAGGCACCGCTTAGCGATGCTCGTGCGTCTCGCTGCCAACGTTAGTATAAACAGCAAACCCAACACCAGAATCATTACAGATTTACAGTTGACATAGAAAAGGTGCTGGCAACGCTAGTGCTGCTCAATCGGGCAATTCAACTTTTTTTGGCAGTGGCCATTTCAACTTGTGGGCTGCACGTGCCATCTTACCTTTGGTAAATTAATAGATACATAGATAAGGTACTGGCAACGCTAGTGCTGGCATAGATAGGGTACTGGCAACGCTAGTGCTGGCATAGACGAGGTGCTGGCAACGCTAGTGCTAGCAAGTTATAAGGTTCAGCAGAGCAGCGTTGGGTTGGCATACACAGGAGCGGCGTTGGTATATCGTTTAAGCCGCTATAGACTAGCCGTTGCTGCTATAGAATAGCCGTTGCTGCTATAGAATAGCGGTTTAAGCCGTTGCTGCTATAGAATAGCGGTTTAAGCCGTTGCTGGTATAGCGCCGTTTCGAAGCAACGCCCCTGCATGGGAGCTAAGCGAGCGACGCGCGCTGGGGACAAGGGGGCAAACACCTCGTGTGGGGACATGCATGGCATGGGGAGGAAAATCGGGACCACGCCCGTGGGGAAGCCGTGTTAGGGCATGGGCGGCAAGTGGTGTGGTGCACTGCACTGCACTTGGTGGTGCACTGCACAGTCTGCATTTGGTGGTGCAGTGCAACACCACGGAACGGAATGTACTAGGGAATATAGCACACTTCCTCACACAGCACAGCACTATCAACACAACACCGCACTGTAAACACAGCACTAGGCCGATATAGCCACAGCTATAACGCAGCAGCCCAGACATGATGAGTCAAGTTATTCTTGTGGTGCGGACGATGACTCACCGTGATTCCTGCAACATAGTGGGCACCACACCAGCTCCCTCCCCCCTGAAACCCCGCCTCTTCATCCCACACCGACCCCTCATCGGCGTAGGAGTGATGACGGAACAATTCAACTCTGGTCCGCATGAGCTTCATGTCTTGCAATATCAAATTGCCGTGCTGATGACAACAATCAGAAGTGGTAACCTGCTCAGACATTCACCCCGAAAGGCTCAGATAAAGTCACGTCATCGGAGAACAAACAATGAGGCTATCGGGATTGTACTCTACGAAGTCGACTATAGAGTACAGTTGCATACAGTGACTAAACGCCGAAGCAATGTGCATGCTAACGACACGTTGACGACGTGTTGACGTATAGATCACCAGTCAATACGTTGCTGCGATGAACCAACTCGTCAGTACGGCCGTTGATGCTAGACCAACTGACAATAGCCGTTGATGTTGTTCCAACTCGTCAGTTCGTCATAACATCAACAGAGCAACTGACATGAACAGAAGCATCAGGCGCAACATCTCACGAACATCACGCGTATTCCCTTCCTTCACAAGCCCGTAAAAAATCTCGTCTCCCGACACTTGATACAACCATCGTACTCATCGCAATTTATGTGTATTCATCACCCTCTTGGTGGGGTTAATTCATCATCCTATTGGCGCCAGGATGCATCATAATCTCAATGATACGATGATCACCCGCTGATGGTGCCAGGATGCATCATCATCTCAATGATACGATGATCACCCGCTGATGGTGCCAGGATGCATCATAATCTCAATGATACGATGATCACCCGCTGATGATGCCAGGATGCATCATCATCTCAATGATACGATGATCACCCGCTGATGATAAGGGCGTTAAATGCGCGCCGGAAGCAGAGGGAAGACGGGGAGGGAAGCTCTCCCTCGCGCGGCACACATCACTTACACAAGGGGGCTTTGTGTCCAGCGTGCGCCATACACCAGCGTGCTCCACACAGCAGCGAGCGCCTTAGTATCCTTATCCTTAGTATACGTAAATACGGTTGTTAATACTGACACGTACGTTGTCGTCTAGCTACCGGAAAATCTCTGATCCTTTAGAGTGCGTTTCCTTCTATTCCCAATTCGCCATATAGCAGCGCGCGCCATACACCAGCGTGCGCCACACAGCAGCGTGCGCCACACAGCAGCGTGCGCCACACAGCAGCGTGCACCATACAGCAGCGTGCGCCACACAGCAGCGTGCGCCACACAGCAGCGTGCGCCACACAACAGCTGGCACCACCATGCAGCTGTCAGGGTACCGCTAGGGCCCACCGGTGCCCCACTGACCCGCTGGCCGCGCCCCACTGGCTCCCGCCCCCCGCCTATCTACCCCTGAATGTGACCATCTACGCAGTCAGCCGCCACACTAGCCGGGTGGTCTGATATGTAATTCCTTCACTAAGCGCAACGCTCCGCTCGTAAATGAGAAAGCAGTCTGAAAATTTGAATACTATTCCAGCTATTCAATTTTCATACTGTGAACATTATGTCAACTTAATTTGTACGGCAACTGTTATCGTCGAGGAAAATTTCGCACCCAAAAACTAGTAAAGCGTGCGACTTTTCTTCAGATTTCAATATTTGCGTTGATATTGACATTTCCCGCCCTTATGGTAGTGTGATCGGTATACCACGCATTCCAGAATCGGACTTCTGCTGATAGATAAATCGATCTAAACAGAATAGGCAGAGAAACTTCCGTTGATTAATGCAAGGTTTGTTTGTCAGAAGTTGTTGACCCTTGAAGGGACTGGTTTCAAGGATATATGCCTTTTCAAGGATGTGCATTTTCAAGGATGTACTTTTCCAAGGATATGTGTCTTTTCGAGGATGTGCTTTTTCAAGGATAGCCAATAAGATCCGGCCGGCTGACAATGAAAGGGTCACCTGAAAACCGCTCGTTTTCTGCAGCATCGCAACGACAGATATGTGGTTATTGTGGTTACGATTTCAAGGGCAGATAACGACTAAATGCCACGGCATGACTGTTCTTAAATGTTGTCTTGCTCACGGTGATTTAAAGAGTTGATACATCGCTTATAAATACCTTGCTTGTGCCTTATTTGTGCTAGACGTTGATATGTGCCTTGTTAGTGCTAGACGTTGATATGTGCCTTGTTGGTGCTAGACGTTGATATGTGCCTTGTTGGTGCTAGACGTTGATATGTGCCTTGTTGGTGCTAGACGTTGATATGTGCCTTGTTAGTGCTAGACGTTGATATGTGCCTTATTTGTGCTAGACGTTTATATGTGCCTTTATAGTGCTAGGCGGCACAGATTTGTGCCGTGCGGTGTATGAGTGCCATGGACAGCCACGCGGACGCGCAGTTTTTGCGAGAGTGAGAGCGCCGGGACCTTGCCAGCATGACGGCCTGCATGCTGTGCCAGCATGACGCCCTGCATGCTGCATCAGCATGACGCCCTGCATGCTGCATCATGCAATTAAACATGTCGAGCACATCATGTGAAGCCTGCACAGTACCGCGCTGCGCACCACATGCTAGCCGTCTAGTGATCACATATGTGGCGAGTTTCGGTCACATATTTGCAACAAAAATGCTATGCATACATTATATTGGGTAGCTCATCTCGGTACACACGACCTGTGAACCTGTGAGGCACCACAACACACAACACAGCTGTTGGTGGCAGCACGACACACAACACGGCTGTTGGTGGCAGCACGACACACGACACAGCTGTTGGTGGCACCACGACACACAACACGGCTGTTGGTGGCAGCACGACACACAACACGGCTGTTGGTGGCAGCACGACACACAACACAGCTGTTGGTGGCAGCACGACACACAACACGGCTGTTGGTGGCACCACGACACACAACACAGCTGTTGGTGGCACCACGACACACAACACAGCTGTTGGTGGCACCACGACACACAACACAGCTGTTGGTGGCACCACGACACACAACACAGCNCGGTTGCCGCAGTCCAATAGACTAGCTATATACTCTCGTTAGGATGACGCGGTTGCCGCAGCCCAATAGCCTAGCTATATACTCTCGTTAGGAAGACGCGGTTGCCGCAGTCCAATAGACTAGCTATATACTCTCGTTAGGATGACGCGGTTGCCGCAGTACAACAGACTAGCTATATACTCTCGTTAGGATGACGCGGTTGCCGCAGCCCAATGGACTAGCTATACACTCTCGTTAGGATGACGCGGTTGCCGCAGTCCAATAGACTAGCTGTATACTCCCGTTAGGATGACGCGGTTGCCGCAGTCCAATAGACCAGCTATATACTCTCGTTAGGATGACGGTTGCCGCAGTCCAATAGACTAGCTATATACTCTCGTTAGGATGACGCGGTTGCCGCAGTCCAATAGACTAGCTATATACTCTCGTTAGGTCGTTAGGATGACGCGGTTGCCGCAGTCCAATAGACTAGCTATATACTCTCGTTAGGATGACGCGGTTGCCGCAGTCCAATAGACTAGCTATATACTCTCGTTATTGTGTATATGTTCATATTACTTCTTATTCCCAAATATGGACCGCGTAAGTTCTGTTCCTGCCGGACATGCCGGTAACTGGTGTATAATACAAGACACTCGTGCAGAGTAGTATGAAAGCCGTACACTTCCTAAATAACAATACCAAATATCAATTTTTCATGACTATTAATATACAAGGAATAAATAATTTAATTCTAATGATAAGCAATTACAAGGAAATAGCTGGTATATGTGTTTTGAAATAAGTTAGGTATCTCATAAAGGAATGGAGTTGCGTGGCACCGACTAAGTGGATGAGTTTGCACGCTGCCCGCGCTGCCAGTGTGAAGGCTGGCAGCGGTCACGCAGGTTCTCATATTTGTTTCCTATACATTATATTTCCTATTCATTATATTTCCTATACATTATATATCCTATTCATTATATTTCCTATTCATTATATATCCTATTCATTATATATCCAATTCATTATATTTCCTATACATTATATTTCCTAAACATTATATTTCCTATTCATTATATATCCTATTCATTATATTTCCTATACATTATATATCCTATTCATTATATTTCCTATACATTATATATCCTATACATTATATATCCTATTCATTATATATCCTATTCATTATATTTCCTATAGGTACATTACATTTCCTATTCATTATATTTCCTATAGGTACATTACATTTCCTATTCATTACATTTCCTATCATTATATTTCCTATTCATTATATCACAAAATTATGATAGTCGTGTGTTTGAAGCCTGGCACTGCTAATATACCGGCTGTTCGGGTCTGTGTCCAGGATAGTTATAGCTAAGAATTTCATTTTAATTGTAGAATTAAGAGATATTGTGAAAATATAGTTTGAATCTTAACATATGATATTTACTTCAGAATTAAGTTATCATTTTATTTAAAAGATCTTGTTTCATTCATACTAAATTTCAAAAGATGAATTGAATGGGAATTTTGTGATAAATCTTGGTTTGAACAGGTCTCTCTTTAAATGTTATTATTAAAGTTCAACATTACTGCCTTGATTCGAAATAATGGAATGCGGAATAACGGGAAGCTCAAATAGCAAGGATTATCTCTCACAAGCAACGTTGGGTTAAATTTTTTTAATTTTTATGTTTTAACAAGCTTTGTTTGGTGCCTGGAGATATACATATGTTGCTGCTATACCTCGTAACCGCGATACCTGTCGTGTCGGCAATTTAGCTAGACCTAACATTTCAATTTTAGTTGTGGAATTGAGAAGTTTCAAAAAACGATGTCTAAATTTGAAAATTGTGATTAAACAAAATTAGAACTCATTACGACATTCTCATTATTCAAATATAACTAATGACAATTTCGACATGGTCATAAATAAGGTTGGTTAGTCTTTGCAAAGTTACTTGTTACACGCGGGGTTGCAAAGAGGCTTGGACTATCTGTTCTTCATTAACACAACTTCACATAATTTATTTTGCAGTCAAGACGATCAGGGTAACGGACTAAACTATCGCAATACAATACAGAGCAACGACGTATGTAATTCACTCAGTTATAAGGTGAACGCGATTGATTAAGAGCATTAATAATATATTAGTGGAAATAGTGAACTATACAAGTGAATGTGATTAGTTAAGAGCATCAAAATGAATAAGGACACAATGGAATACAAGTGCAATGTAATTAGTTAAGAGCATCAAAATGAATTTAAGGGCTCAATGGAACACAAGCGAATGTAATTAGTTAAGAGCATCATAAAGAAAGTGAAGAAGATAGTGAACTACATGAAGAATGTAAGGAATAGCATACATGCTGCGGGCAGATGCAAGAGCTGCAGTCGTACACTTGTATACCGGCGCTTCATGACATCATGCAGCTCTGCCTTAACTCAACTACAATAACAATGCAATAACCTGCCATAATTTAAACATACATCAGATGCATACATTCTGTATGGTTAAATACCATACAGAAGAATAACCCGAGTGTCAAGTGTTTGCTGGTGACAAGGAGAGCGACACAAGCAGACAAGGACAGCCGAGCACAGAGGGCGACATGCGCGCCGCGGCCCTCACCACGCTGCTGCTGCTTGCAGCAGGTGAGACGCGTGCGTACAGCGTGCGTGAGGTGCGTGTGGTGTGCGTGCGGTGCGTGTGGTGTGCGTGAGGTGTGCACAGCGTGCGTGAGGTGCGTACAGCGTGCGTGCGGCGCATGTGGTGTGCGTGAGGTGCGTACAGCGTGCGTGAGGCGCGTACAGCGTGCGTGTGGTGCGTACAGCGTGCGTGCGGGTGTAAAGTGGTACGGAGTGGAAATGAGCGGAGTCAATGTAGAAGGACAGACGACTTAGCTACTCCAGTGAGTAGCCGATGTTTATGGGGCAGAGAAGCACGCGGGGGGCAAGAGGTTACTCTCAGTGCATTTTTAGAAATGAAGGACCAAATGCAACAGCAAATGTATCGGTTGAAACTACTGCAACTCCAGATGAAGGAGCTGCTGGACCAGGGACGCCAGGCAGAGCGGTGTCACTGCAGGTAAGCGCACAAGACGGGAAGAGTCTGGCATTTTGCTGGCCAACATCGAGGGGCTCTTCCCACAAAGAGCGCGTCACAAGCTTGGCGTGCTTCGTGTGATGGCCGACTAGGGTGGGATCTTTATGATTGCACTAACGGAATCGCACCTAAGAAAAGATATCCTTGCTGCAGAAATTTCAATATGGAAGGATTCCAACATTATCGTGCTGACCGAATGGGAGGGAGGAAGAAGGGAGGAGTAATTGTTTACCTTAGAAACTCACTCGCAAGAAGCCAGGTGCAATTGAAATCAGAATCAGGCAACTCTGATGGCTTTGCTGAACACGTACTACTCCACATAATAAAACTTGACCTCTGCGTCGTAGCCATATCTATAGGCCGCGTGCATGCCCATCGGAAAATTTCAACGAACCCTAGAGGAAATAGAAATCAGGGTGGCCGAACTGGGTGAACCAGCCTCAAGCCTGATAATGGGGGGATGAGACTTCAATCTCCCACGTATCCGTTTCCGTTGGACAAGTCTGGGCGACTTGGAGGTTGATGACCGCGACTGGAGTCAAGAACCCAAACTAGTGAAGTTTGCTGTGGAACACTTGCTCAGTCAGCAAGTACGGTTGCCGACAAAAGAACACAATATCCTCAATCTCTTTTTTACTAATAATGAAAGAATGTCTGTTGACGTTCGGGTCGAAGAAACCTCACCGCCAGACCACCGCCTGGTGATGGTGGATACAATTGAAACTGACACCCGGCCCAAGGCTATTCCCCAAAAGTGACTAGCAAGATTCAACTTCCACCATCGAAGAACGAATTGGGAGGCAGTTTGGAATGAATTTTACTAAACTGATTGGAGAGAAGAGTTTCACGAGATGAATGCAGAGAAACAAACACAAAACTATGTGCGAAACTAGCATACGTATGTGTGCGTCATACCCTGACAAAACGGGCCCCAAAGTCCGCAGCATTCCGGGAGACCGAAGAATCCTCATGAGAAAACGCACACGTTTGAATAAACAAATACCTGAATCCACAAGTTATCTGAGGAGACAGACTAGTAGATTTGCACAAAGAAGCCGAACTCAGGTTGCAGGACCCGCACAGGATGGAAGAACAAGCCGCCGATGAGCGAGTAGTTGAAGTTATCAGAGAGAACCCCAAATATTTCTTCAAATACGCCCAGTTCAAGGCTAAAATAAAGACTCCAGCGGGCTTACTGAAGGACAACCATGTCCTTGTCGAGAATGACCATGGCATGTGCGAGTTACTGGGATCGCAGTTTGATTCAGTTTTCAGTAACCTCCGTTCTACTCAAGGGAGGAGAATGATATCGAAGTTCTCCAGGAGCTGCCAGGTGGAAGGGGGTTGGAGAACATTGAGTTTGCACCAGAAGATATGAAAATAAGTATCAAAGAACTGGCGAAGTTCTTAGCACCAGAACCCGATGGAATTCCGGCAGTGTTGTTGAAGAAGTGTTTTGGAGCAGCGAAGGCTCTGCTCACAATGCTCTGGAGTGCCTCGATGATGGAGGGAATTATTCCTGAGGGCCTAAAAATGGGGCTGATAACGCTAATCCACGAAGGAGGCTAGAAGAACAGACCTCAAAATTACAGACCGGTGACCTTGACCTCACAGGTGATCAAAGTTTTTGAGAAGGTAGTGGCCAGGAGGCTTGTCCAGTATATGGGAGAGGCTGAACTGTGTAATAATGGACAACATGGTTCCGTGCGAAATCGTTCCTGTTTGTCACAGTTACTGGAACACCATCACCGCCTAATGGCCCTACTCGAGGAGGGAGCTGGCGTGGATGTAGTATGCCTGGACTTTGTTAAAGCCTTTGACAAAGTTGACCATGGGATGCTCTTCAGAAAGCTGAGACTATTGGGAGCAGGAGGAAGCCTGTTGAGGGTAGGAAGGTGGCTCCAAAACTTCCTTACAAATAGAGTACATAAGCTGTCGCAATTGGAAACTCGAACTCGAGAGAAGCGAGGGTGAAAAGCGGAGTGCCACAAGGCTCAGTGCTTGGCCCATTCGTCTTCCTCGTTCACATCGCCTATATCGACTCGGAACTCACCCACGCATCTACATCGTCATTTGCGGACGATTCAAGAGTGCTGAAGAAGATCACAGATGACATACGTAGCCTGCGAGAGGTTACAGGATGACTTGTCGACAATCAATGTTTGGGCCCTAGTGAATAAGTGAATAATATGCAATTCAACGGCAAAAAGTTCGAAGTAATGATATACAGAGTTGGCCACAGAGCCCGGGATGCCACATCGCTACTTGGCATCGGATGACACAGAAATTGAGGAGAAGCAACTTGTTCGAGATCTCGAAGTGTTGATGAGTACTGAAGCTACGTTCGATGCCCATATCGAGGAAATAGTCGCGCGCAACCGGCAACGGATGGGATGGATATGGCGGACATTTCGAACGAAAGAAGCAGCACCAATGATTACACTCTTCAGAGCCCTCGTGCTCCCCAATCTTGAGTATTGCTGCCAACTTTGGTCGCCACGCAAGGCAGGTGCGGTGCGGAAACTGGAGGCAGTGCATAGGACCTTCACGTACAGGATCAGCGGCATGAGGGAGCTGAATCTGAATTACTGTTGCAACACCTGGGGCTGTACTCACTGTAGAGGAGAAGAGAAAGGTAAATCATACTATACACTTGGAAGATGATAACCGGACTGGCTCCCAACTTTGAATATGAGACCTGCAAAATTGTGATGTATTACAACGAAAAGAGGGGGAGACTGTGCAGGATTACACCATTCAATAACCGAGCCGCGGCCAGAGTACAGACTCTTCGTGAGGGATCACTGTCTGTGGTAGGACCGAGGCTCTCTAATGTCTTGCCAAAGTGCTGAGAGGGTGGGAATTCACTCTTGCGACTTTCAAGAGACAACTGGATAAGTTTGACTTTCTTGCGACTTTCTTAAGACTAGCGACGACTCGGAGACAGAAGACGACTAAAGCGGAGCATCAGCTTGAACTAGGACTACTAAATCCTAAACTCATCACAAGGTCATAAGGTGCAGCGTGCGTGTGGTGCGTACAGCGTGCGTTTGGTGCGTACAGCGTGCGTGTGGTGCGTACAGCGTGCATGCGGTGCGTACAGCGTGCATGCGGTGCGTGCAGCGTGCATGCGGTGCATCAGGTGCTACAAGTGCACCACAACACTCACCCCCCGCCATGCCCCTTACCTCCCCACCCGTCCCCCAGGTGCAGTTGCCATCAGAGCCCCTTACCTCCCCACCCGTCCCCCAGGTGCAGCTGCCATCAGGTGCTACGAGTGCACCCACAACACCCAGCGGGTGAAGCAGCAGCAGCGCTACGTGTATCCATGCTACGCCTTCTCCCCCAGCGACCCCCGCTACGTGAGGGACTGCCCCGCCGCCCCCCTCTGCGTGCACCAGCACATCACGCTGCACCTGCTACACGGTATGCTGTGTAATATTAAGTATGCTGTGTATTATTAAGTATGCTGTGTAATATTAGGTATGCTGTGTAATATTAAGTATGCTGTGTAATATTAGGTATGTTGTGCAGAGGAGTGCAGAGTGCACCGCTTCGGTGCATTGCTTACCATTCGTTTTTTCTCATACCTGGTAAAAGCAAGCCGTTCCTCAAGGTTCAGTTGACCTCCTGGAGATGTCTATACGAACCCAACGTTTCTTCTCATTGTGCCGGATTTTACGTTAATGTACGAGTTTTAGAGGAGGTGGAGAGCAGCGTTAGGACATTATTTTCTCTACCCCCATCACAACTCACACCCCGTCGTGTCACGCACACCCCGTCGTGCCACGCACACCCCGGCGTGTCACGCACACCCCGTCGTGTCACGCACACCCTGGCGTGTCACGCACACCCCGGTGTGTCACGCACACCCCGGTGTGTCACGTACACCCCGGCGTGTCACGCACACCCCGGTGTGTCACGCACACCCCGGCGTGTCACGCACACCCCGGTGTGTCACGCACACCCCGGCGTGTCACGCACACCCCGGCGTGTCACGCACACCCCGGCGTGTCACGCACACCCCGGCGTGTCACGCACACCCCGGCGTGTCACGCACACCCCGGCGTGTCANTGGTGGCACCACGACACACAACACAGCTGTTGGTGGCACCACGACACACAACACAGCTGTTGGGGCACCACGACACACAACACAGCTGTTGGAGCACCACGACACACAACACGGCAGGTCAGCACTAAGGGTCACTGGGGCCGCTCTCTCCAGCGGCGGCCTGACGGCCTTGATCTTCTACCGCCGCACCGCTGCCCTCGTTATGCGGCGACTTTTGTACCCGTCCGCGGACGGGCACATACCGACGGGCGCAGTGATGAGCACAGCGACGGGCGCATAGCGACGGGCGCAGTGATGGGGCACAACGACGGGCGTATAGCAACGGGCACAGCGCACGTCTGCGGCTCAGCAACGAACGGTGTAGACGAGGCCGTCCCTGACGCTGCGGTCGACACGTCGAGGAGCTCGCAGTTCCCCACAACACGCGGTTGCAGTAGTCTAATAGCCTAGCTATATACTCTCGTTAGGATGACGCGGTTGCCGCAGTCCAATAGAATAGCTATATACTCTCGTTAGGATGACGCGGTTGCCGCAGTCCAATATCAAGTCCTAATGTTCCTCACATGCTCTACTGATGAATCCTTCTCCTCCTGTAAATAAGACATCAACTCCTCCATGGCCTGCCCTCCCCCAGGTGATGGTGACTCAATAACGGTAAATAATTCCCCCTCCTTTCCTCAGATGCCGCCCCAACTTCAGGGGAAGTGATCCCAATTACGGTGCGTTTACTCCCCAGGTACCACACCCCAACCTCAGGGGAAGTGATCCCAATAACGCTGCGTTTACTCCCCAGGTACCCACCCCAACCTCAGGGGAAGTGATCCCAATAACGCTGCGTTTACTCCCCAGGTACCCACCCCAACCTCAGGGGAAGTGATCCCAATAACGGTGCGTTTACTCCCCAGGTATCGCCCCCCTTCCTCCCTCTACTGCTACTGCGACACGGACTTCTGCAACGGTCCTCCCCTCAGTGCAGGGGAGCCCAGCCCCACACCTCACTGGGGAGTCGCGCTAGTAACGGTCGGGGGTATCTTGGTGTTGGGCCGGACAAGAGCTTAAACCTGATGTGGGAGAACCGGAGTCTGGAGAAGCTGGTTCTGCTTTTGGAAGAACCGGAGTCTGGAGAAGCTGGTTCGGTTTTTTAAAGAACCGGAGTCTGGTGAAGCTGGTTCTGCTTTTGGAAGAACCGGACTCTGGTGAAGCTGGTTTGGCTTTTGGAAGAACCGGAGTCTGGTGAAGCTGGTTCTGCTTTGGAGAACCGGAGTCTGGTGAAGCTGGTTCTGCTTTTGGAGAACCGGAGTCTGGTGAAGCTGGTTTGGCTTTTGGAAGAACCGGACTCTGGTGAAGCTGGTTCGGCTTTTGGAAGAACGATGAAGCGAGTTCGAAAAAACTCATCTGATGAAACTAGTCCCACTGAACCAGGCCGTGTGGTCCACAGCAGCAGGATTGGTCGGTGAACCGATTCAGCTTCGAATCTTTGATAATACCTGACTTGGTGTTGAGCTGATTGCCTCAACATTTAAGTACTACCCAAATGTTTTATACTTTTGTAACTATGTTACTTATAAATATACTCCTTTATATCCTTCATAAATTGAATAAGCACTTAGCGAACACTACATCAAATCGATGTAGAAGAGGCCACCACGAATAGTGTAGTGAGCACGCAGTATCGTCCAAGTGAGCACAGTGAGCGCATCGAGGACGCAGTATCGTCCAAGTGAGCGCAGTGAGCGCATCGAGCACGCAGTATCATCCAAGTGAGCGCAAAAGACAAGGCGAGCGTGCAGCGTTGATGCACAGAAGGCGAGACGAGCGCGCATGCCATCGCTGGCTGTGATATACGCAAGGTATCATAGAACAATAAACAGTCACTCCTGTAACTGTCTTCTTATTGTCCTCATAACCATCGTCACCTCATTGTCTTCATTACCTTTATAACTTATTCTTCTCTCACAGCAATCATCAAATTTTTTATTATTGCAGACCAGAGCAGTGCTCTACCAGTGTACGATGCACTACCTGCGTACAGTGCTCTACCTGAGTACGGTGCTCTACCTGCGTATAATGCACTACCAGCATGCAGTGCTCTACCTGTGTACGGTGCTCTATAAGGTAGAGGAAGACGACGTCCTCCCTGTGCAGGCGTATGGCGGCGTGCAGAGGGCGCTGCGTCTTGTTCTTCACCATGGCGTAGAGAAGCTGCGCAGACATGTGCGCGAAGTCTGCTGTCGTCAACTCGTCCTGCAACACGCGGTCGCACTTGTTTAATTGATTTTTATTCACAAAGGAGAGCTAGTAACAATTCAAAAGAAAAAAAATATATTTTTTTAAAATAATAGAGACATCCAAGTGAAAGCCCATAAGCAGATACGCTTCGCAGGCAGCAGAGGTGATTTAAAACTCTATTCCAATGATAAGGCAAAGAAGTTAAGAGCAACAGGGGTAATACAAGGTGCGATCTAACAGTATCTCAATATGGAACAGCAATTCTATACAGAGAAGAAATTTATTATCTTAATGTGAAGGGGAACCATTTACCTGCTTTGTAAAGCAATATTATCGAGTCATTTTACACAGTGAACAATAAAAAGCATACATTTGATGGCATCAAGAAGAATGAACGCGTCATTTTCGGTGTATTCCCTAGCCATTTTAGCGACATGATTGGGGATTGGCAGAGGCTTGGTTACGTGGCTAGTTGCATAGAGAAGGCAGACACTTGTGAGCCAATCAAGGTAGTAGGCAATTACTAAAGGGATGAGCTTTGGTATGTGATCACGGTTTAGTGAAGCACCGGACGTCACTAACTCACTACATTCATCTTGTGATCACGGGCTCCAATATACAGTATATACGTCACTCATTGTACCCACTGAACCCAATCCTATCCCAAGGGCCCACTGGGTCTCTCAGAGCCCTTCTCACTCAAGGGCCAACTGGGTCCCCCAGAACCCTTCTCTTGAGAACCCACTAGAACCTCCAGAACCCGTCCCCTGCCCCGCACGCACCCAGTGGGTGGAGATGAGGGCGGAGCAATGGTCGCGGAGTCGCAGGGCGCCGATCTCCTCAGCGGTGGAGTAGAGGCGCACGCAGCTCCTGACCGTGACGCGGGACACCATCTCCTCCTCACACCTGGGGAGGAGGGGCAAGCTTAGGTGGAGGAGGCCTGGGTCTATACTTTCAAAAAAAGTTAAGAGATCGTAAGTTCACCAGCCAATCATTGACGGCCAAAAAGCAGATAAAGCAATCATAGCAAAATCATTCAAGCAAAATCAAGCAATCATAGACAAGAAAATGGAGCGTAAGTACTTACGTTCACTTAGCGAGTTTTGAAAGTATGGCCCTAGGACAGTGGAGGGACACACTACTTGGCAAACTTATCAACACGAGTGAACCAGCGCCATCCTACACACTAGATAGTGTGTGTAAGATACACACTAGATAGTGTGTGTAAGATACACACTAGATAGTGTGTGTAAGCCGGCTCACAGGCTGGGCTCGTGGAGCTGTTCTATGAGAGCTTGGGATGCTAGTGAAGGATGGAGGACGCTAGTGAAGGAATGGAGGACGCTAGTGAAGAAATGGAGGACGCTAGTGAAGGAATGTAGAACGCTGGTGAAGGAATGGAGGACGCTGGTGAAGGAATGTAGGACGCTGGTGAAGGAATGGAGGACGCTAGTGAAGGAATGTAGGACGCTAGTGAAGGAATGGAGGACGCTGGTGAAGGAATGTAGGACGCTAGTGAAGGAATATAGGACGCTAGTGAAGGAATG
>NW_025932927.1:178259-198540 GCF_000764305.2 Hyalella azteca
AGTAAGTGAGGCAGAGACAGTGAGGCAGCTGCAGTCATGAGGCTCACCTGGTGAGTAAGTGAGGCAGAGACAGTGAGGCAGCTGCAGTCATGAGGCTCACCTGGTGAGTAAGTGAGGCAGAGACAGTGAGGCAGCTGCAGTCATGAGGCTCACCTGGTGAGTAAGTGAGGCAGAGACAGTGAGGCCGCTGCAGTCATGAGGCTCACCTGGTGAGTAAGTGAGGCAGAGACAGTGAGGCCGCTGCAGTCATGAGGCTAATCATGAAGGCAGTGTCGGGATGATGCTCCAGCACCCCTGAGTATACCCAGCGCAGCACCACCTCCCCAACACCCTCACCCAGCCCACTCCAGTCTGCACATGTCATGTATTCAAACATTTTTTTATTTTTGTACATGTAAATCATGACAAAAATATATATGCAAAATTACATTTTACTTAGGTAATAAGTCAGACAGGATACTGAACAGCAGAGACACTTACCTAATGTGTCATTGGGCATGAGAGACTCCCACTTGGCAGACCGAGACTGCAGCACAAACTTGTGTGCCGGCAGGGTTGTTTTTGGTGACACCTTGACGCTGATGTTGCTGTACTCCTCCTGGAATTAGCAGACTCATTATGGTGTGCTCACAAATAGTGGTTAAGATGAGAGTCAAATGCTCACGCAGAAAGTTTCTGAACATGAAAATATAATATAGTTGCATTTTTGATAGGCAGAATGAATATCAAGTAAGGGAGCACAATTTTTTCTATCCTAGCCCTTCAGATATTTTATTACAATTAATCTTCAATAATGCATTTTGTCAAAAATATCCAACATAGACTCACATCATAAGCAGGCAAGTAGGAATGATCTGTTTGTAACTAATAATAAAGTAACTCACTTTATTGTAAAGCTGTCCAACAAAACCAAGCAAACGGCCAGCAAAGGAAGAAGAGCCATCTTGCTTGCCAGTGAGAGCCTGCGCAACATCCAACTCCTGCTGCAGATGCAAGCACTTCTCCTGCAGGAGGCTGTACTGGTCTCGCAGCAAACTCAGGTGTTGCTGCAGTTTGTGCACTTCTGAAGAAAATTAAATTACAAAACATAAGCTAGGAATATCAATGGCAACATTAACAAAAGATAAAGCTAAAAAAAATATTTAACTATCATTTAGTTAAAAAAAATTTGTTTATGTTGGTTTTTATTTTTCTTAGTGTCAACATTATAGTCCTAAGTCAATAACTCTTGTCTTGCCTGTCTTCAGATGTCTTCTGGCTAAGGAGTCTTTAGTTATTTGGTTACTGTCTGTAACCTGGATGTTACAGAGCTATGTAAGATAGTGATTTGAATTGTTTACTGTAGCATCATAAAAAAATTCATAATTCCTGAGAGAAATTTGTAACCGTGCAATACATACAGCATACATTATACATGCATAGAGCCTGGCATAGAATTAAATTTATCTGCTTTAGTTTATGAGCTGCTAGTCTGCTACAGTGCTACTACTACTAGAGCAGTTGAGCTTTCCTGTTATTTTTGCAGCAGTAAGATGCCTGCTAAATAAATTACCTCCTAACTAATTCTTGGCAAAAGTGTACACTCAAAGAACAAAATTCTAAAATTATTAAAAATAATTTACTTTGGAGCCATTAGATATAAGTAATGAACAGAAACTTTCCCATCTAACCATCTTGCTTGGAGCAAATGAGTATTTACTGTCTAAATAATTTTGGCCAAATGGAAAATGCCACCGCCCACTTTTTTTATTTATTTTTTTCAAAGGTATGTACAGAAACAGCATGTGAAGCATAAAAAAACATAAAATGGAAGAGGCAGACCAGCAAATTTTGTCTTGACACATGGCACTGGAATTAGAAGCCTGGAGTGCCAGATCTCATCATTCTTATGCCAGCCTGCCAGCGTGCCAGGTGATCTCCAGGTTTAACTGACAGCTTGTATGAGCTTGATTAGGTCAATGATGTTTGGAAATGGACAAAGGAATCTCAATTTATTACAGTAAAACTAGCACTAGGCTAGCCACTATTTAAAGTAAAGTTAGTCAAGGTAGTATCTGTATCATTATTCACTTATTTGATTTATTGGCAATTAATATAACTTGCATAATTATTAATTTACCTTCCTTATTTGGTGAATGTCTGTCCATAATGAGAATATAATCATGATTTACCTTCCGGCCACTTTAAAATTATAATGCAAAAACTAAAGTACTGTTCTAGCACAACTTGACGAGCAACATTACGCCTTACGTTAAGTCGCTCTACTCATTTACAATGGCAGAAAACCGCACAACAGCTGATCAGAGGTAAACAACTCCCATGCTATAAAAGAGAATCACCACGAAATGACACTCAAGGCGATTTTGACAAGCACAATTTGTCACGAAATTCGGTACGCAGACAATGGTTTTGACGATAAAAATATGCGTTTAAAAATTGTTTTTTAAAGACAACACTTCTGAACAATACAGTATCGTGGATGTTACACATGTACAATGAATTTCTAATTTCATTTTCAAATATTGAAAAAAAATTATTCTTCAAATTTTTTTAAGATATCAACATTTTGTAAATTTTAAAAATTATTTATTCTGTCAATTGATTCATGCATTGTCTCTGACTTTATGCAATTGTGCAAAATTTCAGATCAATTGGACAGGTCAAATTGTATCATATTTGGATTAAAAGATTTGTAGGAGACAAAATTATTTGTTATTGTCTCCAACTTTACGCAAGTGTGCCAAATTTCAAATCGATTGGACAGGTAGAAGTGTGTTAAATATCGATTATAAGATTTGTAGCAGACAGACAAACAAACAAGAAGTGAAGTTAAAGAGAAGTGTTGTAAAAATAATACTTTTTAATCGCTATTTCAATATTTTCCCTCAATGTCACGCACCCAATTTGTATTCAGAGCTATACTACGACGTTAATTTGTTACTGAACCTCCTAATATTTTCGTTGTGTAATTGATCTTTATTCACATAATGAAAGGAAACCTATTGACCTATAGGATGCAATATGAGTGACTCCTCTAAAAATTGTATCATGATTTTACGTATAAAGATAGCGCAATACTGCTTTCAGTTTCTCCAAAGAATTACACACGTTAGCGACGTCAACGTTCAGTGGAGAGGAGGAACATTATTCTAATTCGAATTTAATATACGAAATCGAATTTATTATTCGAATTCGAAATTAACATTCTAATTCGAATATAATATTCGAATTTGAATTTAATATCCGAATTTTAATTTAATATTCGAATTCGCCTGGAACAACTGACATATTGTAGGGCATGAACTTGCAATGACGGCTGGATCAAACCTTGCTGCGTTCTATATTCCTGTAGTTTGAACGATAAGTTTTTATTCTCCCTCTAAGCATCACATTATAGAACTCATGGCATGAGTTGATTCCATGGCATGACCAATTTTCTGGTCATGACATGGCTGGCCTTTTTCGAACACTGCCCGCCAAGTTAGAACTTTATCGACCAAAAAAATTACGCCAATATCCAGTGACTTGAATCCATTATATTTAAAGGGGTGTATGACGCAAACTAATCAATGGCATGACATGACGCAAACGAATCAATAGCATGACGCAAACTAATTGATTCGTACAACAACCAAAGTGATCGGCATCGAAGAGCATTAAAGTTGTCGAGTCTTAGTTATCGACGTCTGCATGGCAACATCATCGAAGTATACAAGGATAATCATGGTTTACACAAGGTCCCAGAAGGATTACTAGAATAAGAAACAAGAACCAACACCAGGGGCCACGGCTATAATCCATATAAGCTGAGGGGCAACTCATCCACGCGAGAACACTTCCTCTCGCTGCGAGTCACCGACATAAGGAATAATTCTATATTTTTCGACTAGGAATGGTTGCAACCTAACAAATTGGTAGATTTTCTGCAGCTACATAGCTTCAACGACAGTTTTTTGCAAAAGGCCAGTCCTCATATCTCTAAGAAACAAGTCAGGAGCATTATAAGAATTAGCGACTGGGCAACTTTATCTATTTTAGCTTTAACGCCGATGTTGCTATGTTATGTTATAACATAACATAACATAGTGATGTTGGCGCTGAAGTGTAGGCCAGATGTGGCCTGTCGCCGATTCTTTTCCTTTTCGTGCCTTGTTCATAGATCTAAACTCGTGTCATTTGACCGGATCTTTTCATAGCCCAGTCTATTTCTGGATGGTTAAAGTCACCAACGATCAACGTATGCGACCTGCTGAATGACATGCTCGGTAAAAGGCTGTTTAGTACTTTATTGTTATCAGAGGAGCTGTTAGGTGATCTGTAAATTACCCCTATGAGAAGGCTATCTTTGCCTTTTAGAATAAGTTCGCACCACACTGATTCTCTAGCTGATTGATGCTCTGCAGATAACTTAACTTGCTGGGCCCCAAATGAGGTTCTAACCCACAGAGCTACACCTCTACTGCACTGCTCTTGATTTAAGTTATGAAAACAATCAAAACCTGGCAGTTGAAATTCAACAGGTACAATTTTCCCCCCGTGATTTTAGGGAGTGTTTCTGTAATACAAATAATGTCTATACACTCGTTTGCGATCACAGCTAACAGTTCACTTTTCTTGTTCAAAACGGAATTATGTTATGTTATGCTAATGTTGATCCAGCCAAGCACAATTTATCGTGCCAGGTGGTGCAATTATGAATTAAAATATATTTTATCAGAAGTTGTAATAAAAATCCACATTTTATTTTTGTCAATAAAAATCTACTACTCACTAACACTCAGTCCCCGATGGCAGAGTAGTAGTAGTATAATGGTTTACTAGCGCTTCAGCTATGATGGCAGAGGTTCAAATCTTCAGGCTGGTCATTCGATCTTCGTTCTGTGACACTCGCCAGGAATTTCGATAACTCTTGCTCGTCTGACGAACGGACAAAACCAAACGTGTCGCACTGACATGCATCGAATGTTCCTAATAAAATTTCTAATAAAAACTACTTATAATTTTTCTTAAATGACTCATGAGGCTCCACCATGAGGTTGTCGCAATAACGCGTGCACAAATTTAGTATGCCACGAATTGAAGAGCCTGAAGGGTAACCCAGTCTGGGCAGTGAGAGTTACTCATTTATTATTAACGTTGTGATGCATTCTTGTCCTGTTGCAAGGCTATAATCATGTATCCATCTTAAAAACAACGTTGATTTCGTTGAATAAGTAGCATCATATCCCTAACAAAGGACTGGGTGGGGGAGCTTGTAGCAATTGTTGAGGTCAACCAACCATGCGGCTTGCTGATGGGTATATCCATTACATGGCAGCAGACTCAGAGATTTTTACGGTCAACTTATCATTGAGACAAGTTACTACTTTCGATGACTTAAAGGTGGTCTTCAATAACTTTTCGTACTGCCCCTCTTCCGTCTATACTCACGCTTTGACCTAACCTATTTAGGCTATGTACTTTGAGTTCCTACCACTTGCCAAATAACAACGTAGGTCTTACTGATTTATTAAACTTTTAAGGTAATGAAATTCCAACAGAAAATGGAGCCCCACAGGTAAACAATTACTAAACCTCGTGGGTGATGTTGAGTTCGATGAATTAGTTATTGTTTTAACTCACAATAGTTTCCATGCAGGAATTAACCCTCACCAATACCTCGATGCTAACGTCATAGATTGCTAACGTCAACACATCGATGCAAACGATACTAACAATTGCGCTTTGCTGCAACTTTGTCGGAGAATGAAAACATTATTTTACATAAATTATTTATTCAGTTGAGAAAATCATAGAGAAGAGAAAGAAGAGAAGTTGCAATAGACTCACTAGACTACAGACTAACTTACGCGAACATACCTACATAAGAAACACGGAGCCGTGGCCTTCTAGCCCGCAGACCCAGAGTCGTTAACGTTGTAATAAAAGAATAAGGACGTGGTCTGGGCCAGAGCTGGGCCATGGATGATGCGGGCCAAAGTTTGCTAGGAGTTGTGCCTAGGATAACATAACATGGAGGCATGGGGCCCGAGAACCCTTAAAAAAACACGGGCCTCAGTATATCAAGACCCGCTGTGGGGCTCTACACAAGAGGCACACTCACCAGCCCCCGTCCAATAGCGTAAAGATAAAATCTAAATTACTAAACAAGTTCTTACCGGAATTTTTTTAATAAAGAATCAGATTTTGATTGAGCAGGTCCCAGGTCCAGGCTCAACACCACGTCACTCGGAGATCGCACTTCTCAGCAAGCAAGTTACTCGACGCGGGAGACAAGCGTCGCCGTAGCGACAAGTTCTTCACTCCCAACACAAGCCGAACGTAATTAACTAACGCGGGGTGAAATATCCAGGCAGTACAACGAAATTATAATAATTTAAATATTTTTTTGAAGGTAAAAGATGCGTGAGTCTTTGGTGTTTGTGTTCCTCTTTAGGCTGAACTATTGCAAGCTTATAGGGTCCCTATTTCTTTACCCTCGCTTATTTTCCCTCTCTTTTGTTCCCGCTTCTGACAAGCGCAGTACACCTCTCTTTGCCACCACTCTCCCCTCTCACTTGACTCTCTTTACCATCACTTTACCCTCTCGTTTGCCTCTCTTTAAAATTATTTCAGGGACGAAAACCTTAAGACTAACAAGCCAATCTCAACAATCATTTGGTGGCCACTACAACCAATCAATAAATAATTCATTTAAATATTTTTATACGGGAATATAATTAGCGCAGTCCATAGCATCGACAAGACCCATAGAACAACGGACGATATTTCACGAGAAAGTTCGATCACTAGAGCGACGTTCTTCTATCTAATACACGGAACTCGTAGCGATGAAATTATTACACGGACACAGAAAAATAATGTCTACACAAATAGTTCTCTAATCACGAAAAGAAAATTCTAGAGACAAAATAGGTTCCTAGACGACACGGAAAAAAATATCTATCGACAAATACTTAGCTGGACAACAGAAGATGAGTCTCGCAAGCGGACACGAAACAAGTGTCCGTGCCATGATGGACAAAAGGAGAGATCTGTCCACCCTGACCGCGGATCTGGCGGTAGATCACGTAGTCTATATTGCATGCGGTGCTCGTAAGTCTAGCGCTGATCGTAACATAGACCAACGCTGCGTGTCATGTGACGCTACTTGCCACATGGTATCACATGTCATCATGTGAAGCATATCACATGGCGCCATGTCTCAAGTTCGCAACATGTTTAGAAGCCCCCTCCCCATGTGTAACAGCACCCCCTCCCCCTCCTAACCCCTTCGTTCGAAGGGCCATAGCCCCCGAACGGCCAAAGCCCCCCGTAGGCCGTAGGGCCCCCACTTCAATTCCCCTTCACCCGACGGCTCTTCAACTCCACCAATGATTCTTTGCGTGGCATGAGTGGCATGAGTAAGGTGATGGGTGTGGTGGCATGAGTGGCATCCCGTAGTATATCAACTAAGAACCTCTTGCTGGCAGTGATGTAGTCCTACTGGTGGCAGTGATGTAGTCCTACTGGTGGCAGTGATGTAGTCCTACTGGTGGCAGTGATGTAGTCCTATTGGTGGCAGTGATGTAGTCCTAATTGGTGGCAGTGATGTAGTCCTATTGGTGGCAGTGATGTAGTCCTATTGGTGGCAGTGATGTAGTCCTATTGGTGGCAGTGATGTAGTCCTATTGGTGGCAGTGATGTAGTCCTACTGGTGGCAGTGATGTAGTCCTATTGGTGGCAGTGATGTAGGCCCGTTGGTGGCAGCATGTCACCACAGCCCACGGTAGCAGCGTCGTACAAGTTCTCAGGATTTGGAATGATTTCTCGTATTGCACTTCACGACACCCCGTCCGTGAAAAGAATCTTGGCCGACATATCGGAGTCCACTGAATGGACGTCGATAGATCTGCTATGATTCTCCGGTGAATTGCACCACAATTTCCGTTTAACCCGTTGTCATTCTTATAGAAAAAAATCGCAGACTCAATATTCGGATAAAACTAGCGAAGGATTTGACCTGTATCCTGGAAGGATATTTCGTTGTAGCAGTCCCAGGTCACTCGGGATTCCGCCTCAGTATTCGGCCGCCCCCAGCCCCGGCAGAAGGTTGTCTGCGCCGCCGGGAACACGAAGGCCATGACTATACCGCGCATCTGCCCTACGGTGGACCAGCTTATGCACGGCGTGGACGCTTGCTTCTTGTTGATGGTAGTGGTGCAGAGAAGGCGCTTCGAGATAGTGCCCAGGGGCCATACTTTCAAAAAAGTTAAGAGATCGTAAATTCATTAGCCAATCATTGACGGCCTTTGAAGCAAATTCCACCAATCATAGATAAGAAAACAGAGCGTAAGTACTTACGTTAACTTAGCGAGTTGTGAAAGTATGGCCCCAGGAAGCCTTCTAGTCGTCTCATGAAGGTCCATGGGATGTAATTCAGTTTTCCCAGCCCATTGGCAAGGCGTTGAATAGCCTCAGTCTCGCCACGTGCACAGATCCAACACGCAGAGATTGTAATCTCTGCTCGGTTTCGTAATAAGACATCCGTATTCCTGCACAGTCTCCTTTTTCTCGTGTTGAGTTATCTCGCAATCCTGAGGATCTCGCTTTCAAAGTTAGAGGCCAGTACGGTTGTTATTATCCATGTGTACAGAATGACATACTTCTTCCGTCTTTTCTGCAATGAGTACAATCACAGATGGTTCAACCTTTCCAAGATGTTTAGCTCTTCCATGCCTTTGATCCAAGACAGTAAAATTCTCTGGCCACTTCCATCTGCCCGACTGCCCCGATCGTGAACACCAAAGCTCACAGCAGTACTCAAGGAGAGGGAACATAGGGACCTTGAATAATGCAATTATCGATTCCGCTTGCCTTGCTCTGAATATCTGCAAAATCTAGCCCATCAATGGCTAGCCTCTTTCATTTATCAATACGACGTAATCACGAACGTGGCCTGGCTACTGATCATCATTTCGAGATTGTGAAAGAGTTGATGATCTTTAATTTCGGTGCCTTGTATTGCGAGGTGTTCGATCTCGACTCTTCCACCACCTCCGTGTCGCAGATCCTCAAACTTGGTCCCGTCAAATTGCACGTTGTTCTCTTGGGCACATTAATTTATTACACAGATCTTCGTGCAACCTTTCGCAGTCTGTCCTGTCAGTTATTGTCATTGGTTTCGTCGGTAAATGACGATGTCGAGGCGTGACTCTTTTCCACGTCTATGTCAACGATGTGAATGAGGAAGAGGATCGGGCTCAGCACCGTTCCCTGGCGTACTCCGTTCTTCACCATGTCCTTGCTTGACCTAAAGTCATCATGAACAGCGTGCATAATCAATGTGTTTAGAACTTGAGGAAGAGAACTCCATTGTTAACTTCGTCACAGGCTTTCGCGAAGTTCAAATAAATCATGTCCACGCCAGCCCTCTCCTGAGCTTGGTCAGAATTTGCTGGATATGCGCCAGCAACTTGGACAAGCAGGACCGATTTCATCAGAAACCGAGTTGCCTTCTGTTGAAAAATCAGCTACTCTATGTACTGTACCAACCAACTGGCAATGACCTTCTCAAGTGCCTCGATGATATGAGTGTTGATGTATTTTGAATTATTTGTATTTTTACGGCCAGTATTTTGAAGTTGAACTCGTGTAAACTTTTTGAAGATTGGAGTTAGGAGTTATAAGTTCCTCTTAGAGAAAACTATTGACGTTCCTTCCTCTCAACGTCAGTGTTTCCTTCGCCTCTCGTAGCTTATGATTCGTAACATAAATCACAAAAATCTGAAGCCAGCATCAACAAAGTCCGTTCATGTGTATGGCACAAACACAAGAGATGATGAGAGCTTCTTGGGCGAGCACAGCGCGGATGTTCCTCTCTCGCCCCACGAGCTCCGTAGCCAGTGTGGTGGGATGGTTATTCACAAAATTTTAGGCAGTGAAGAATTTTTCTGTTCAGGAACCTTTGAAGCGCAACAAAATGAAATAATTTATTGAAAGATTTCTATTGGATTTTCGAGAGGCACAAGTGCGAATACTTGTGAGCTGGTTAGAACAGGACCCAGTCTTGACTGGCCAAGAAAGCTAAGCATAGAGTCGCAGTAACAACTTCGATGATAACTTGTCATCCACGGGAAAATTTTCACGACTTTGTCCTATTTTACGATGAGCTGTCCAGACTCTTGGTTAATGATCTTCATGGTAAGTTCCGCGACATCGATAAGGACGGAGAAATGAAATGCTTCTGCCGACATCATGAGACTAGGCGAGCGTGTCGGCCATCTTCATGTCAGGAGTTGTTCGTCCTATCTTTAATGTCTGAATCAACAGGTTTGTGGTAAATTGTGACTCATGAACATTGTTTTCACAGTTGTTTCTAATTAAGAACAACATTGATGGCCCTCCTCGGAATATCTAGATGCTTATTGACAAGAAATACCCACGGCCTTCGCTAGCTTCATCCGACTCCTGAGTCTACTGCATACAGATATTCATGTTGAGCTATATAAATAAATATTATTTCATTCTGCAATAAAGTTTTATAGCGGGCACCTAAATTGCCAAATTTAGGGTGATTTTCACCAAGAAATTACGCATATAATTAAATCCATTTGCACTTAAACTTTGTTGTGTGTGGGAACTTGCAGGCCTCCTCCCCCGCCACGCTCCTGCTTATGGGAGCTCCCTGTTCCCTAACTCCCCTTTACACTCCCATTATATTCAATCTTTCAATATTATGCTCACCTAAAAGACGATCAACATTGTTACATTAACTCCTTATTAGTTGGCAGTCAAAAGCGCGCCTCTAGCGAAACATGGAAAGTTCTAAGCTGAGCCTTCCTCACCCTACCCCCATGGGTAGCCAAGTTGGGGAAGTCAGTATTAACTTGCCCCGTCAACCCCAGGTACGGACCTTCTCTCTCCGCCCAACTTAGCCCCAATAGTTGGGGCTGCGAGGATGACTTATTCCCCATAGCCCTAATAACTTCGGGGCCGCCATATCAGAGGCCAGTGGATGGATGCTCTTCCCACTCATACACTCGTCCCTTACATCCCCTGAAGCGTTACTTTAATTCCCCTACACACATTCCTGATCCCCCACATCACGCTTCCCTCTCATCCCCCGCCTCACACTCTCCCCCTCCTCTGCACGGCTGATATTTCCCCTCCCAGGGGAAGACGTGGTAACGTGTCGGGACAACAGCAATCTCTTGAGTCGTCCTCCCCTGTGGGGAAAAAGAAGGAGATAATTCCCCGCTCACGCGTTTACTCTTCTTATTCTGTACGCGAATAATTATTCTTATCGTCTTCAATTTTTGATGTACTGATATTATGATACTGATGTACAGTACTGAAGTATTATAAGTACTTCCATTCTTATAAGTATTGACTATAAGGAATGATGGTAAGCTCACCTAGAGGACGGCAGTGGCGGCCAAGCGGTGGGCGTGGACGGCGGACACGACGTTGATCTTTGGCAGGGCACGGTTGTCGCTGATGGACAGCCGCTGAGTGAAGGACGCCACGCCGCCATCGCTGGAGGACGACGATGAGGACGAAGAAGAGGACAAAGAAGAGGACAGAGAGGACGAAGAGGCCCTGTTAGGGATCCTTATGCTTTTGCTGGCGGTCAGGCCGCTGGGGTGGCGGACGACGCCCTTGGAAGGCTTCGATGTGGCGGTCCCCGAGAAAATGAAGTTGGAGGACATCACCGTGGGCTGGTAGTGGGAGGAGGAGATCTTGGGGGACATGCCCGTGAAAAGACTTCCCCCAATGGGGGAAAAGTTGGATGGGGTTGAGGAGGACAGGGAAGCCCCATTGCCAATAATCTCCCCCGTGAGGGAGGCTTCCCCAGCCGCGGGGAAGGAGGACTGGAAGCCTTGCCAGTCGTCCGTGTCGCTGGGGGAGCTGCTGCAGTAGCTCAGCACCTCGTCTGGGGGAGGGGTGGGAGTTAAGTGACGCTCATAAGATAATGGAATTAACGTGGAAATTACTGTATAAAGGCAGTGTTAACTTCCCCGTTTAATTCATCTCAATATTTCATCACGAGATCTACGAGGAAGGACAAAAGCTGGCAGCAGTACTGACCATACTCTGATTTCATCACGAGATCTACGAGGAAGGACAAAAGCTGACAGCAGTACTGACCATACTCTGATTTCATCTCGAGATCTACGAGGAAGGACCAAAGCTGGCAGCAGTACTGACCATACTCTGATTTCATCACGAGATCTACGAGGAAGGACAAAAGCTGGCAGCAGTACAGACCATACTCTGATTTCATCACGAGATCTACGAGGAAGGACAAAAGCTGGTAGCAGTACTGACCATACTCTGATTTCATCACGAGATCTACGAGGAAAGACAAAAGCTGGCAGCAGTACTCACCATACTCTGATTTCAACGAGATCTACGAGGAAGGACAAAAGCTGGCAGCAGTACTCACCATACTCTGAGCAGGACCCCGCGTCCCTGTGGGGCGGTGAGCAGCAGGAGGACAGGCCGCTGCTCTCGGACACGGAGCGGCGTTTGGAGAGAAGGGCGACGCGGGCGTCGCTAGGGAAGCCGAGGTCGTCGAGGCGGCGGTGCAGCGCGGCGCCCTCCCGCGTCAGCTGCGCCCGCGTCTTGCAGCTACTGCGCTCACGCTCCTCTAGTGTCTGGAGTTAGGATGGAGTTAGGGCAGTGTTACGTTACGGCACAGACAACGGTCACGCCAACGGATATGTAACGGCTCACTGCCTCTTACGGCCGATAGAACTTACTGCCTAATTGCCCCTCTACCGCCCCGCTAGGTCCTACCGTACCAGCAGCTAGCCTCTCTCCAGAGCCTCAGGCAATCAAACGCCGTTGAAGTCAGCCCACAAACTACCTCATCTCTACGCACACTGGAACCTGCCCCACTTGTCGCCTGACCACGTAGGTTCCCGCATCTCCCGACTCCTCAGGACCGACCTCACCACAACTCACTACCCGGCCCTCTCCCCCGCTTATGTTCCCCAGGTCAAATGAAACGGTATGTAATCTGGCGCTGTGGAGTCGTCCGCATTCTTATCTTAGAAACCCTCAAACCCGTGCATGGCCATCGTGTGCTTCCATGAATATAAGCGAACGTTCATCTGGCTGCGGTATTATCATGCGCCATGTCGCACTCTCTGACGAACACTAGCGTCCATCTGTTACAAGTTCGTAACTTCAACAGCCAACTACTGACAGCTTTTCAAGCGAGTTTTCATAGTAAGTCTCCTGAACTCCACCTTGAGGAATGCCACTGACTACTTCAAGAGGGCCTCGATCCACTATCTCCACACAGCGCCCTGTTGCCCCTATCACATATGAAGGCCTTGGTCCTGCTCCCCCACCTGTATGAAGGCCTTGGCCCTGCCCCCCACCTGTATGAAGGCCTTGGCCCTGTTGAGGAGGCCCAGTGTTGTGTGTCGCGAGCCATCGGGGCCCAGCGGGACCAGCTGCTTCAACTTCTCCAGGCACGTGCGCAGGTGAGCTCTCCTGCAACGACAACAATGATAACAACAGCTCTCCTGCAACGACAACAGTGATAACAACAGCTCTCCACCAACGACAACAGTGATAACAACAGCTCTCCTGCAACGACAACAGTGATAACAACAGCTCTCCAGCAACGAAAACAGAGATAACAACAGCTCTCCTGCAACGATAACAGTGATAACAACAGCTCTCCTGCAACGACAATAATGATAACAACAGCTCTCCAGCAACGACAACAGAGATAGCAACAGCTCTCCTGCAACAACAGTGATAACAACAGCTCTCCTGCAACAATAGTGATAACAACAGCTCTCCACCAACGACAACAGTGATAACAACAGCTCTCCTGCAACGACAACAGAGATAAAAACAGCTCTCTTGCAACGACAACAATGATAACAACAGCTCTCCTGCAACGAACACAGTGATAACAACATTTCCCCTACAATGACAAGAAAACAGTGATTGAAATAACATGTCGCGACACCCTCCTCCCACCTTCCCCCCTCCACCTCCACCACCCCCAAGAGGTCATGAGGTTCGTTTAAGGTTAGTTAACACCTTCTGCGAGGCGTAAAGTCCAGCCACGACACAAGGCGCAGCCATGACACAAGGTGCAGCCATGACACAAGGCGCAGCCATGACACAAGACGCAGCCATGACACAAGGCGCAGCCATGACACAGCAGCCATGACACAAGAAGCAGCCATGACACAAGGTGCAGCCATGACACAGGTGCAGCCATGACACAAGGTGCAGCCATGACACAAGAAGCAGCCATGACACAAGGTGCAGCCATGACACAGGTGCAGCCATGACACAAGGTGCAGCCATGACACAAGGCGCAGCCATGACACAAGGTGCAGCCTATTGCCATACAGCTACGAGGGGCGCCCAAAGCTGGCAGCAGTACTCCAGAATTGGGAGCACGAGGGCTCTCAAGAGAGTATTCATTTTCACAAATTTTCTCGTTCGAAATGTCCGCCAGATCCACCTCGCATGATGTCTGCCTTTCGCAGCTATTGCCGCGATGTGGTCATCTAACGAAGCCTCGATACTCATCTTTAATCTGGACGAGTTTCCGGCGTTAATAAAGCACTACCGCCTCTTGAGATTTATTATTCTCCTCGACCCCGTTGTATTGCATCTTACTCATCAGGGTTTAAGTTGCGATGTCTTATTCAGCTCATCGTCAGCGCTCTTACGTCGCCCGCGCCCTATGGCCGTGCCCCGAGGTGGCCCAGCTTCATGTCTGGGTGCCCGGGCCCGAGACCCGTAACACATAACCATTCAAGGGCACCACATAACCACAAGGGTGGGCCATTCATGGGCACCACACGCGCGCTGTGCCAGACATCGCGCCTCTGGCACCACCAGGCACCGCTGCTGCCAGATGCGCCACTGCGCTCACGTCAGCCATAACTGCAGCTTATTGAGCTGCCATTCGCAGTGCCTGCCGTCAGGTGGCATTCGCAGTGCCTGCCATCAGGTGGCATTCGCAGTGCCTGCCATCAGGTGGCAGTCGCAGTGCCTACCGTCAGGTGGCATTCGCAGTGCCTGCCGTCAGGTAGCATTCGCAGTGCCTACCGTCAGGTGGCATTCGCAGTGCCTGCCGTCAGGTGGCATTCGCAGTGCCTCCCGTCAGGTGGCATTCGCAGTGCCACTCGTCACTACATTGTAGTGCATATCATCATGCATTAGCATCACCAGTGGCACTAGTACACTCATGTGGCAGCTGCAGCGCCACTACACTTCATGTGGCAGCGGCAGTGCCACTACACTTCATGTGGCAGTTGTGGCTATACATACAAGGCCATGCATGCCATACATGAAGATGCCGTTTTACAGCCACGCATGTAGAGTAGCAGTGCCACACACGTGCCCGTTGCAAGATTCACGTGCCCGCTGCAGGATTCACGTGCCCGCTGCAAGATTCACGTGCCCGCTGCAGGATTCACGTGCCCGTTGCAAGATTCACGTGCCCGTTGCAAGATTCACGTGCCCGTTGCAGGATTCACGTGCCCGTTGCAAGATTCACGTGAGGGGGGGCGAATGTCCTCAGCATCTCAGTCCCGTAGAAAGTGGGAGGTTGAGGGGGGAGGGGATAGGTGGGGGAGTAGGCGAGCACTCAGAAGTTGAGTACGCAGCAGCAGCAGCTGCTTGCAGCATCAGGAACAGAGCTTGCAGGAGCAGCGGTTAGGTCAGAATGATGAGTGCAGGGTAAACAGAATATCTCTACATCAGCAACAGTGAGAGTAGCAGCAACAATATCTGCAGCTGCAGCAATGATCGCAGCAACAGCAGCAGTAACCGGTGCAGCAGCAGCAGCAGATCCAAACATAGAAGTCCGACACGCAAGCTACGTAGGGAACACAAGACTTGTTCCTATGCGCAGACGTGGCACACTGCACAGCAGATCGCAGCACAACATTTGGCACACCAGCACTCGTCCTCACTGAACTCTGCAGTCCGCATCCTCGGCCGCTGCAAGCGGGACCTCGAAAGTCAGTTGCACTTCAGCGGTGGTCGTGTGAGGGTGCGTGCTGCTCCCCGTCCGCCACGACCACACCCCCTAACCCACACTTCACTGCTGCCGTGCACCTCGCCAGGCATGGCGGTCACGTGGTGAACGCAGCGATGCATTCGCCACTCGTTTGGTGAACGCGTCACTCACCACACGCATGAGTGGTGACGACTTCACGCTACTCAAGGGCACTTATGGGTACTCACGTACCCAGGCTGCCCGCGTACCACATACCCCGGGTACTCACGTACCCAGGCTGCCCGCGTACCACATACCCCGGGTACTCACGACCCAGGCTGCCCACGTACCACATACCCCGGGTACTCACGTACCCAGGCTGCCCACTTACCACATACCCCAGGTACTCACGTACCCAGGCTGCCCACTTACCACATACCCCGGGTACTCACGTACCCAGGCTGCCCACGTACCACATATCCAGGATACCCACGTTCCACGTGCACTCACCGGTTCTTCTCCAGCTCGTTGTGTGTGCTCCTGAAAAATACGGAGACACATGAGACAATAATACGGACACTTGCGACACGGGCATCAACACGGACACTTATGATTACAGTATTGAGATCCCACAACACGATTTACAATAACTCCTTCCGGTATACATCAAATCACCTTTTAATTTTCTTCTTTCGCTAACAATTCTTTCTTTAAATTCTCATTTTGGTCACCTATAATGTTTGGTCAATACAAAGAAATATGATAAAATAGACTCATAGGCGTCATTGCGATTAGAGAAACGGGTGCGGCGATAGCGCGACCGTGATTGCCTTATCAGCGACACTGATACACCACAGCAGCGATAAGGCCAGCTCTGTTATCAGCGCTGATAACAGTAATCAGTAACGTGTCAACCGGTGCGATGAAGTCTGGTGAGCAACTCGCCTGTGCAACCAGGCAACCAAACGCTGTGCCTATACTAAAAAAAAAGTTAAGAGATCGTAAGTTCATCAGCCAATCATTGAGGGCCTTTCAAGCAAATTATAGACGAGAAAATAGAGCGTAAGTACTTACGTTCACTTAGCGAATTTTGAAAGTATGGCCCCATGGTCACGCATGCATCACAACCAACACGGCGCCCACACCTGTACCTATATGAGCAACACAGTTGACAGGGCGCCCAATATCTTGCGTGGCGCGAGACTGTGATCTTATTTCCATGTGTTGGCCTGGTGCCATGCTTGCAAAACTCGCTAAGTGAACGTAAGTACTTACGCTCTATTTTCATGTCTATGATCGGAGGATTGTGCTTGAAAAACCGTCAATGATTGGCTGATAAACTTCCGATCTCTTAACTTTTTTTGAAAGTATAGGCCCTGGTGCTTGCCAAGAGAGAGTCGCATGCATTGTTGCAGCGAGCTCGCATTGCCAGCTGTCAGATACAGAGAACTGCCGTGCAACTTCATGCCTTTGATATAACACAAGACCTCTTCTTGTGCTTCGCGGCGTACGAGCTCTACATTGTTCTTGCTTATGCTTTTTTCTGATTAATTTGCGCGCAGTTTTTGCGCTACGGTGTCCTGGCGACGAACTTGCCTGAGGTTTATAGTCAATTTTGCGGGCTATTTCTATCGCAGCTCTAGTTAGCGTTCTCAAGACGAGCCACACGAGTGCCGGCAGCTGAACTTGATTTGCACGAGGCTTGTCAAACTCTATGATGGTCAGGCCCTTCCATCACCAACCCACGGTTAAATTTAGTATGAATGATTCTTGTAAATTGCAAGAGCGGCAGCGGATGTCACAACTCTATAACTTAAGGAACTCTGATACTCCTCCGAGCTTTTATGATCAAACTGGCAGTTGATACACGCTCCTCGCCTGCATAGTCCTTCAGCATGCGCATGGGCATGAATCCTGCGAGGCTGAGAGCAGGCATCATGACGCACATCATGCGTGGACGGTAAAGGCGCATGAGGCGTGAGCCACGTCCAGTATAGCACGTGGCCTATGGTTGTCAGGACTGTCGCCGCGACTGATAAACGCAGCAAAGGTCGTAGAGGAATGTTGCTGGTGTGACATCAGCTGGCAATACGAGGTCCAAACGTTAATCAAAATTGTGTACGTGGCAAAATTCATTCACTCAACAGACAAGCCAGAAAAGAACGCCACATAAGATCTACGCCCCATTAGCACTCAAACGACTTAACCCCAACAACCACTTCGTTGGAGTGACGGCAATTGCGTAGGGTTCGTGAGCAGGGCACGCTAAGAATGTCGCTGTGATTTGGCAGTAATTATAAATAAATCAATTCGAACAAATCCTCATTCAATGTTACGCTGTTGAACATCCTTCGCTTGCTTCATCACATGTTGCGTTCATTCTAGGAGCGTCAGCACCGACGCTGGGGTGACGCGTACTGCAATAGCCGCGCTCCAACTGCACGTGTAGGGCAGCCATATAAGGCAAGCATTTCTTATGGCAAGCATCTAATGTGGCCATCTAACGTGGCCATCACCTCACGTGGCCATCACCTCACGTGGCCATCACCTCACGTGGTCATCACCTCACGTGGCCATCACCTCACGTGGCCATCACCTCACGTGGCCATCACATCACGTGGCCATCACCTCACGTGGCCATCATCTCACGTGGCCATCACATCACGTGGCAACCACACGTAAAGATGTGATAGGCCTTCGCTTTATTCATCGCTGTTGATAGCTTATGGTGACATGTAGCGGCTTTAGTGGTAAAGTAAGTGTTCATAGTAAACTAGAGTGATCAAAGCAATACTTATAGGAATTTCAGTATATGTTATACAAGCCAGTGGGAATACTGACTATTTAATAGTTCTGCAAAGTCAAGGATGCTTCGCTCCAACAAATGGGAAGCTTGCATTGAAGAAAACACTTCCCTAGAAGCAACGGGCACTTATAAATCATACATTGGCGAATGATGAAATAAACCAAGTCACTCATTGGGTCATTAATGACAAACATGCCAACTGTTACAGAAATGCAATTGGTAATTAAGGTGCCTATAGTCTGCAGCACTCAGCGCTAGTACATCGTGAACGTTATCGGCAACACGGCGGATAAGACGCAGCTTGTAAACTCTACGTGGATTATGTTAGACGAGGTATGAAAATTATGTGTTGCTATGTCTCGATATCCCGCTGCAACTTGAGGATAATACGCTCGTCGCTAGTAAAAATAAAAATAGATTTTCATAGTTATATCCAGGGCAACCTAGGGGAACATGCTTTATTGAGAGTTGGTTGCATTGGTTGCTAGAAAAAAAGATTGTTAATTATTAATTATTATTTATATTTTACTATTTTTAAAATTATCACTGAGATTGCGGGGATGAAGCGGGCGCTACCGCTACCGCTAGAATGATCTATACTGATGTCGGAAGATGCTGCGCGAAGTAAATGTGGTCCACAGCGCTAAAAAACGAGCACCGTAAGTGCTCCAATTGAACGAGTAACCATGACCTGTACATAAACAATCTGATAACCAAATTCTTAATCTGCAAACAAATTTTTGCAAAAAAAATCGAATCAAAAGTCTGACGAAATAGAGGGGAAAGCAAAAGGGTTGCAACTGACACAAGACCTGAGTCAGGTGATGGATGTAGCAGCAGCAACTGACACAAGACATGAGTCAGGTGATGGATGTAGCAGCTGCAACTGACACAAGACGTGAGTCAAGCTTGACTCACTGACTCAAACGTTCAAGGTTTGGCCAGTTGTTAACGTTAATATAAAAAATAAATATAAACGGAATTACCGACGCACTATTGGGAAAATTCGAGCCAGTGCGGCAGAGATAAGGACGGCCACACAAATTTTAGGTGTGTTATCAGTACTGCTGATAACAGCGCGACAATCTGTGTGTGTTATATGGGGACCACATGTTCTATATATGCGTGTTATACAGGGAAAATTAGTGTTTGTTATACAGGGACTTTATGTATCGTATATATGTGTTATACAGGGTAAATTAGTATGTGTTATATGGGGACTTTATGATGACGCAGTGAGCCATGCTATCACCACGTATCAGTGGTGTCCGTGTATCACCACGTATCAGTGGTGTCCGTGTATCACCACGTATCAGTGGTGTCCGTGTATCACCGCGTATCAGGGGTGTCCGTGTATCACCACGCATCAGGGGTGTCCGTGTATCACCACGTATCAGGGGTGTCCGTGTATCACCACGTATCAGTGGTGTCCGTGTATCACCACGTATCAGTGGTGTCCGTGTATCACCACGTATCAGTGGTGTCCGTGTATCACCGCGTATCAGGGG
>NW_025932927.1:199324-202646 GCF_000764305.2 Hyalella azteca
CTCCCATTGTCCCTCACTCCCAACTCCCCTTCTCCCCTCCCTCATTCCCGCCCCCCTTCCCTTGTCCCTCACTCCCATCCCCCCTTGTCCCTCACTCCCATCCTCCCTTCTCCCCTCTCTCACTCCCATCCTCCCTTCTCTCCTCTCTCACTCCCAGCCCCCCTCCCCCTGCACGGGAGGGGGGGGGCGGGGGCGCATCGTAAGAGCTCGGCAACGTGCCAGCGTCGGCGCGGCGCATGGACAACAAAGATGACAACAGGCATGACAACAGGGATGACAACAGGGATGACAGCATGGACGACAACATGGATGACAACATGGACGACAACAGGGATGACAACATGGATGACAACATGGACGACAACAGGGATGACAACATGGATGACAACATGGATGACAACAGGGATGACAACAGGCATGACAGCATGGACGACAACAGGGATGACAACAGGGATGACAACAGGGACGACAACAGGGATGACAACAGGCATGACAACAGGGATGACAACAGGGATGACAACAGGGATGACAACAGGGATGACAACAGGGATGACAACAGGGATGACAACAGGGATGACAACAGGGATGACAACAGGGATGACAACAGGGATGACAACAGGGATGACAACAGGGATGACAACAGGGATGACAACAGGGATGACAACAGGGATGACAACAGGGATGACAACAGGGATGACAACAGGGATGACAACAGGGATGACAACAGGGATGACAACAGGGATGACAACAGGGATGACAACAGGGATGACAACAGGGATGACAACAGGGATGACAACAGGGATGACAACAGGGATGACAACAGGGATGACAACAGGGATGACAACAGGGATGACAACAGGGATGACAACAGGGATGACAACAGGGATGACAACAGGGATGACAACAGGGATGACAACAGGGATGACAACAGGGATGACAACAGGGATGACAACAGGGATGACAACAGGGATGACAACAGGGATGACAACAGGGATGACAACAGGGATGACAACAGGGATGACAACAGGGATGACAACAGGGATGACAACAGGGATGACAACAGGGATGACAACAGGCATGACAACAGGGATGACAACAGGGATGACAACAGGGATGACAACAGGGATGACAACAGGGATGACAACAGGCATGACAACAGGGATGACAGCAGGCATGACAACAGGGATGACAACAGGGATGACAACAGGGATGACAACAGGCACGACAACCGGCACGACAAGAACAACAGGGATAACAAGGTACCTGTTAGCGATCTGTTTAGGCCGAGCTCTAGGACGCCTGTTGGCAGAGCGATGGTGGTGATGGTGGTGGTGGTGATGGTGGTGAGGGTTGACGGCGTCAGCGCTCTTCCCTCTATGGTGGTGATGGTGGTGGTGGTGATGGTTGCTGGTCAACTGACGGCCCAAACGTGGTGGTGAGCCCAGCGAGTCTGACGCTGATGGTGACGATGGTGGTGATGGTGAGGAGGGTGGCAGTGCTGCTGCGTACCCGTGCTCCATTGCTGCAACAACAAAGAACAACATTGTTATTACATATTATTTGTTATTGCTTGTAAGAACAGCAATAAGAGGACGCAATATGCGTCTTCTTGTTATTATTTATTATTGTTATTAGTTAGTATTGTTATCCCTTTGTTATTATTTATAAGAATAGCAACAAGACGAGAACAGCAACAACGCGCCACCGTTTTTGGCGCCAAAACAACGGCAAGAATGTGTCCACCCCCCCCACCTCCCTCCCTGTCTCTTATACACATCTAGATGTGTATAAGAGACAGCAACAGGGAAGCCTTATTGACCCATTTAACGAATTTGAAAACCCAATTGGATACTTGTAAGTTTCTGTATCGACTTATCAATATTCATTGATATTTCCACCCATACTAAGCCTTGCNCCAATACAATAGATCAAAAATTCAAGCGAAGTTACAAAGATTCCTCGATATTTCGTTTTCTATTTTTTTTTAATCTGGCTTGATGAAGTTGAATGCAAACGATAGTATTATTAATAAAATTTGACGCAAATGTGAATAACTATTGAGGATTTTTTAGCAATAATATTAATATATAAATATTTCAGAGCATAGCTGCGCTTCCAGTTTTTTTATAATGAAATCTCGATTGTAAAATCACCTCTATTTTTCAAGAGTTGCAAGTAGTAAAATTAGAACTTTGTTCGAGCTATCCCTATTAATTCTGTCTCTTATACACATCTAGATGTGTATAAGAGACAGCCCCCCCACTCCCACCTACTCGGGCCTCTTCCATACCCCCCATGGGCTTCCCCTTACCCCCACTGCGAGCCTCCCCCACACGCTCCCCCCAATCATAGCCCAGCGCAACGAGCTTTTGTGGAAGGGGGTGAGAAGGGGAGTAAAGGGGTGAGAGAAAGAGTGAGGGGGTGAGGGAGTGAAAGAAGGGGTAAGAGAAAGAGCGAAGGGGTGAGAGGGGGTGAGGGAGGCGCATGACAAAGAGAGCACTAGCAAGAGAGAAAGAGGAAATGGCAGGGCGAGAGTGTGATACGAAGAGAGAGAGAGAGAACTAGCACGAGGGGCAAGAGAGAGAACTAGCACGAGGGGCAGGAGTGAGAACTAGCGCGAGGGGCAAGAGAGAGAACTAGTACGAGGGGCAAGAGAGAGAACTAGCACGAGGGGCAAGAGAGAGAACTAGCACGAGGGGCAAGAGAGAGAACTAGCACGAGGGGCAAGAGAGAGAACTAGTACGAGGGGCAAGAGAGAGAACTAGTACGAGGGGCAAGAGAGAGAACTAGTACGAGGGGCAGGTTTTAAGCGGTGATCGCCACACAACAAAACTTTTATTCTCAGCCGAAGGCATGGAAAAATGTTTCCATGCCAATAATCAATAATAATAATATTATCACACATAATCCCTTGACAACACCAATATTAATTTATTTTCTTTTGTCTCCACCAAAAATAAAAAGCTCTAGGATGTAAGAAAGTAAACTTTCTGCCCGTGCTGATGGTAAGGCAGGAAGTGACAAGCGATCGCCTGACGCCCGCGAGCTGACGTAACGGCTGTCAGCTGCACTCGTCACCACGTGTAACACGTGCCACAGGAATAACACGTGCGTAACACATGCCGTAGGAATAACACGTGCGTAACACATGCCATAGGAATTATACGTGCGTAACACATGCCACAGGAATAATACGTGCGTAACACATGCCACAGGAATAACGCGTGCGTAACACATGCCACAGGAATAACGCGTGCGTAACACATGCCACAGGAATAACACGTGCGTAACACATGCCACAGGAATAACACGTGCGTAACAC
>NW_025932927.1:204199-208120 GCF_000764305.2 Hyalella azteca
GTCATGGCACACGTGACAAGCTAAGCAGTGCCTGGTCCACGTGTAGCTGTCATGGCACACGTGACAAGCTAAGCAGTGCCTGGTCCACGTGCTGTCTCTTATACACATCTAGATGTGTATAAGAGACAGGTAATACACGCGCCGTAGCATACGCAGTGTAACACAGGGATACAAGCGCAGTAATACACGCGCCGTAGCATACGCAGTGTAACACAGGGATACAAGCGCAGTAATACACGCGCCGTAGCATACGCAGTTAACACAGGTATACAAGCACAGTAATACACGCGCCGTAGCATACGCAGTGTAACACAGACTTGGTGATACAATCACAGTAATGCGCGCACTACAAATCATGCACTATTGTGGGCACGCAGTAATAGATGTACTACTGTAATACTAACACCGTAATGCACGTATAGTAATCCTCATATTGCATTGTTCTTTCTTTTGTTTTAGTTCTGTACGTTGCAGTCCCAGGTAACGCTGGTGAAGCGCCCTAGGTATTCCGTACATCCGCAGTCCTCAGGCCCGGTAGACAAGTCTTCTTCATCGCCAGGGCCAAGATAGCAGGGGAACGTAACTCCGCACATCGGACCTCAGCTAGGGAAGCTGATACAAATACTGTTATTGGCATCTTACTGATGCATGGTAGTGGGGGCAGGATCCCGTCGAGTCGCCTCTTGAAGGCCTCGAGAAATCTAGTTGTTTCAGCTCCGCTGGCATAGCTTTTATATTAAAAGCCTTAGTCCCACCACATGAAAGAGCCCCCTCGCAGAGAATGAACTGTGACCGCAGTTTTGTTTAGTAATAATAATATACTGCACAACCACAACAGTGTCGCCATCCTCTCACTGAAATTTGTCAGAATAGTGAAAATGAAAGTTTCTGAGTTAGCGACCAGTCCAGTTATCATCATCCATGTGCATAGAATGACGAAACTCTCCCGTATCCTATGCTCCGAGAAAAAGATCTTTAGGTGCTTGAGCCTTAGCCAGTAGGACAGCTGCCTAATAACACTGGTCCGAGACATGAAGGGCCGCTCCAATTGCCAGAGAGGTCCATAGCTGGCAGCAGTATTCAGGGAGAAGGATCACAAGGGCTCTAAAGACTGATAATCGGTTCCGCTTCCCTAGCTGGAAACGTCAGCTAGACCTATTGCCTGCTTCTTGCAGTGTTTGCCAACCTGTAACCTGGTTGGCTCCAACCTGGTCTCCAAAGTCCAAACGTTACCGCCCTATCTCCTTCTTTCTTCAAGGCTGCGAACGAGGTTTGTTTTCTCAATTACGGTGCTGTCCGCATCAAGGTGGCAGTGTTCCATACCGACTTCTCGAACACCTGTTACAAACTTTGTCCCATTGAATGGCATGTTGTTCATTCAGTTCCAGTCAAATCTATATTGTAGAGTGTACCTGCAATCACTTGGGCCCAGTAAAACATTGTCGACAGGTCATTTTGCTACCTCTCCCAATTCCCTCTAACCGTAATAGCAATCAACCTCCTTGTGTTGTCCGCTAATGGCGATGTCGAGGCGTGGCTCACTTCCTCGTCTATGTCGGCGATGTTAATGAGGATGGTATCAAGCATCGTTCTCAGTGGCACAGCGCTTTACACACTAACCGCGATTGATCTTGAACCTCCAACAACGAGAATCTATAAACTATAATCTGTTACGAAGTTTGGAATCTACGTCAACAACGATCCAAATACACAATATCTACGCCAGCTAAATATTGAAATACTTCAATACCCACTCTAAGTATACCAGTCTGATGTTATTTTTGTTTTCTTGCTGTTAATTGAGCTTCTGCCGCTCATTAGCTCTATGTGACTTCTGCGAATCTATATTTTCAGGAGCACAATAAAAGTTTCGTCGTAAATGTTAGTATCTTTTTCTCTGAGTTCTAACAAAACACAATAGGGTCAAATAAAGGCCCAATAAACCAAGAAGTAGCAAGTTCAAAAGGGCCAAATGAAGGCCCACTGAATGAGGCGGTAGCAAAAAGTAGTAAGTGGCTTATCAGCGATCACAATATTTGTAATGTTTCCTTTTACACGTGCAGCTGTCATGGCACACGTGAACAAGCTAAGCAGTGCCTGGTCCACGTGCAGCCGTCATGGCACACGTGACAAGCTAAGCAGTGCCTGGTCCACGTGCAGCCGTCATGGCACACGTGACAAGCTAAGCAGTGCCTGGTCCACGTGCAGCCGTCATGGCACACGTGACAAGCTAAGCAGTGCCTGGTCCACGTGCAGCCGTCATGGCACACGTGACAAGCTAAGCAGTGCCTGGTCCACGTGCAGCCGTCATGGCACACGTGACAAGCTAAGCAGTGCCTGGTCCACGTGCAGCCGTCATGGCACACGTGACAAGCTAAGCAGTGCCTGGTCCACGTGCAGCCGTCATGGCACACGTGACAAGCTAAGCAGTGCCTGGTCCACGTGCAGCCGTCATGGCACACGTGACAAGCTAAGCAGTGCCTGGTCCACGTGCAGCCGTCATGGCACACGTGACAAGCTAAGCAGTGCCTGGTCCACGTGCAGCCGTCATGGCACACGTGACAAGCTAAGCAGTGCCTGGTCCACGTGCAGCCGTCATGGCACACGTGACAAGCTAAGCAGTGCCTGGTCCACGTGCAGCCGTCATGGCACACGTGACAAGCTAAGCAGTGCCTGGTCCACGTGCAGCCGTCATGGCACACGTGACAAGCTAAGCAGTGCCTGGTCCACGTGCAGCCGTCATGGCACACGTGACAAGCTAAGCAGTGCCTGGTCCACGTGCAGCCGTCATGGCACACGTGACAAGCTAAGCAGTGCCTGGTCCACGTGCAGCCGTCATGGCACACGTGACAAGCTAAGCAGTGCCTGGTCCACGTGCAGCCGTCATGGCACACGTGACAAGCTAAGCAGTGCCTGGTCCACGTGCAGCCGTCATGGCACACGTGACAAGCTAAGCAGTGCCTGGTCCACGTGCAGCCGTCATGGCACACGTGACAAGCTAAGCAGTGCCTGGTCCACGTGCAGCCGTCATGGCACACGTGACAAGCTAAGCAGTGCCTGGTCCACGTGCAGCCGTCATGGCACACGTGACAAGCTAAGCAGTGCCTGGTCCACGTGCAGCCGTCATGGCACACGTGACAAGCTAAGCAGTGCCTGGTCCACGTGCAGCCGTCATGGCACACGTGACAAGCTAAGCAGTGCCTGGTCCACGTGCAGCCGTCATGGCACACGTGACAAGCTAAGCAGTGCCTGGTCCACGTGCAGCCGTCATGGCACACGTGACAAGCTAAGCAGTGCCTGGTCCACGTGCAGCCGTCATGGCACACGTGACAAGCTAAGCAGTGCCTGGTCCACGTGCAGCCGTCATGGCACACGTGACAANGTGGCAGGCGTCCCTCCATGTGGCATGTGTCCCTCCATGTGGCATGTGTCCCTCCATGTGGCAGGCGTCCCTCCATGTGGCAAGCGTGCCTTCACGTGGCAGGCGTCCCTCTATGTGGCAAGCATCCCTTCACGTGGCAGGCGTCCCTTCACGTGGCAGGCGTCCCTCCATGTGGCAAGCGTCCCTTCACGTGGCATGCGTCCCTCCATGTGGCAGGCGTCCCTCCATGTGGCAAGCGTCCCTTCACGTGGCAGGCGTCCCTCCATGTGGCAGGACGTATGCTTGCACGTATCCTAACGTATCCACGTATGCACGTATCCAGTGTGTGAGCGCAAGTGTCCGCAAGTGTCCGTGCGTGCCCTGGCGCGGTGTTCGCAGTCCGGCAGCTTTAAGAACGCGTGGCGAACGCAGCTTGAAAACCAGCGTGTACCACAGCAGCGTGTACCACAGCAGCGTGTACCACAGCCGCGTGTACCACGGCGGCGTGTACCACAGCCGCGTGTACCACAGCAGCGTGTACCACAGCAGCGTGTACCACA
>NW_025932927.1:208762-215679 GCF_000764305.2 Hyalella azteca
CACACATCACTGCTGCATCAGTATGCCACACACATCACTGCTGCATCAGTATGCCACACACATCACTGCTGCATCAGTATGCCACACACATCACTGCTGCATCAGTATGCCACATATGCCGAGTGGCGCGGCGCAGGGAAAGGAGCGCTAGGTTGTGTCGCGTCGTCGCCACTGCTACAAAGCCACCTCACTACGTTTAGGACATCCTCGTCCACGGTCACGCTGATGCACCGTCTTCGTCGTCCACCGTCCTCAATCCGTCCATGGGCAGGTCGCCCTGTTACCGACCACTGGCGGCATGCATGCCCAGAGTGCGCCGCCGCCAGGGCCCGGAGTTTAGGTTGACCGTGACTATTGTTCATCTGTCCTCTTTGGGCCAGCTGATGCTGTGTGGTAGCATAACTTGAAGATTCGGAGTCGCGCTCCAAAATGCATGCAGTCGTTTCTTGGATGTCTCTAGTGAGACTTCAAACGTAGCTGTTGTACTTCATCTACACTCCGAGATCACGAATTAGTCGCTTCTTATCAATTTCTGTGACGTCCGATGGAAGTAGTACCTAGTGCTGCAATACGACTTCTATCCCTATTCTTTACCTCGTCACTACAAACTTGATGCAATTGAAATACATATTATACACTAGGGCCAGGCCGTAGATATAGTCGACAGGTCATCCTGTAACCTCTCGCAGGCCAGGTAGGTCGTCTGTGATCCTCGTCAGAACTTTTGTATCGTCCGCAAATTTTGATGTAAATGCGTAGGTCGGTTCCGAGTCGATGTCGCCGATGTGGATGATCGAGGAAGAGAGTCAGTCCAAGCACAGAGCCCTGTGGCACTCCGCTTCTTACTCTCTCTTCACTCGATTAAGCATTTCCGATTGCGACAGCTTGTACACTGTCATGAAGTTTTTTCGAATTGCACCCCATAGTCAACTTTGTCAAAGGATATCGCAAAGGTAAAGCACGTCAACTCCAGCTCCATCCTCCAGTATGGCCACCACAAGGAGGTGGAGGCGCTCCTACAACAGTGACAAACACGTTGGACTTGTTCAAAAACTGTGTTGTCCATTATTATTGTTCCAGTCTCTTCCATATACTCGACAAGCGTCCTGGACACTACCTTCTCAAACACCTTGATCACGCGTTTCATCAAGATCACAGGTCTGCAATTTTGGGGTTGGACTCTCGGACCTTCTTTTTGGATTGGCGTTGTCACTTTGAGGCCCTCAAGAACAATTTCCTCCATTAACAAGGCCTTCCAGAGCATTGTAAGCGGACCCTTCAGTGCTTTGAAATACTTTTCCAGCAGCACTGCCGAAAATCCATCAGGCTCTGGTGCTGAAAACGTCGCCAGTTCTTATAGATGCTTCTATCGATGTCTTATGGTCCAAACTCGATGTTCTCCAGTCCCTTCCCCCTGTAAGCTACTGGACGACTTCAATTTCATAGTCCTGTCTGGTGGCGAAGATGCTAAACACAGATTCAAACAGCGCTTCCAGCTATTCACACATGCCCTGACATCGACGACGACATCGTTATTCTTCAGCGGGCCCACAGGCGCCTTTATTTTAGCCTTGGACTGAGCGTGCTTGAAGAAATACGTGGAAGAAATGCTAGCCACCACGACAGTACTAGACTACCAACACGTCACTACCACACCACCACCACGTCACTACCACACCACCACCACGTCACTACCACATCACCACCACGTCACTACCACACCACCACCACGTCACTACCACACCACCACCACGTCACTACCACATCACCACCACGTCACTACCACACCACCATCACGTCACTACCACACCACCACCACGTCACTACCACACCACCACCACGTCACTACCACACCACCACCACGTTACTACCTCACCACCACCACGTCACCAGCACACCATCGCCACGTCACTACCACACCACCACCACGTTACTACCTCACCACCACCACGTCACCAGCACACCATCGCAACGTCACTACCACACCACCACCACGTTACTACCTCACCACCACCACGTCACCAGCACACCATCACCACGTCAGTGACGTCACTACCACACCACCACCACGTCGCAACCTCACCACCACAACGTCAGTACCTCACCAGTCACCACCACCACGTCACCACCACGCCAGAGCTCACCAGCCAAGACTTCACCGCCAGTCCGCCACACCACCAAATCACTATCACAACAACACGCACGATTCACTTCGTGTTCACCACAAGCACCACACAGTGCGGTATGATGGACAGTATTCATAATAGGAATAATAGAAGTAGAGTTCGACGCAAACTCCGTCAACGCAAACGTTCGCCGGAGCGCTGTGTACGCCACGACCTCGCAAGCGGAAATTGATATTCACGCCATTTTGAAGCAAGGGGTTAAGCGGTCACAAGAAATCATGAACATCAGAGCATTGCAGAGAAGGAAGGAAATGTATTACGCTCAGTGTTAGAGTTTATTGTATTTCTAGGTAGCAACTGTGACCTGTAGAACAAGCGTTCGTACGAACACAGGTCATGAGGAATCAGCTGCGTTGTGAACAAAGGAAAGTACCCCAGAATGTCAATATATAACCCAACACTCACCTCTATCTCTCCTCTCCACGAATTCAGCGGCACTTAATAACATCTCTATGTTCATATTGAAATAATGGCTCTGAAAACGGCCGATTAGAGCACACAAGAGATTTACGCACAAAAGATGTCTCACACCCTCACTTCACTGAGCCTAACCGCACACTGCCACTCTGGCTTCAACGGACCTCTGAGTTCGGTCACACTGTCACACTAGCATGTGACAGCAGCCACACATTTCTATCATTATCAGCCACGTTGGCTCTAACTCGGGGATGTTTTTATTATCGTGAAATGTTTCACATTGGCTCTATCATTGATGAAGTCACTCAAATTGAATAAAATCAAACGAAAACATATTCCGCTGGTTACAGGTACCGTGGAATGAGCTAGCTTTCAAAATACTGCCGCCTACTGAAATTTATATCCAAAATAGGATATAGGAAATACTTATAATACGAGGTGCAGTGATTCTGAAATTTTCGATGATACCTCGATAGAGGTTACTTCTACATGCCCAAAATAATCGATATTTTTATCAATAACCAGTTTGTTATTGCCCTGATAAAAAAGTATGATCGAGATCGGGACATGCATGAATCTAGAGTTTAAAAAATTGTTATGTGCGATATCTTCAGCACAGGACATTCAGCTAAAAGCGCCACATTCAGCCACACTCCGCCTCACTCAACAAGACACCTTGCCTCGAGCGCCTGCGATATGCAAGACGCTCTGTGATTGGCCAACGGGGTTTCTTAAAGCCACAGCCAGCCAACCATGGTCATCGTTGCACGCACTATTGCAACCTCAACATCACGTGAGCCTCATGCCTGCTCGTCCCGTGCTTCACGTCCACACTTGCTTCATGCTTTCATTTCTTCAAATCTTGTTTTACATTAACGAAACCGTGTTGCTAACATATACTCAGCTCCCTCTACTCCATTTCATGTCACATTTTATCCTCTCTCATCTTGCTCATGCGTCTCCCCTGAACAAATCATTCGTTAGCCAGTTGAGTCATTCTAGGACACGACCTCGCTGCCTGCACTCAAAGCACGACACGGCCTCCACCCCTGGCACGGCCTGCGCTCCAGGCACGGGCACGGTCTGCAATCCAAGTACAGGCACGGCCGCCTCACAAGTCCCACCAGCGCAGGTCTTGATGAATTGCCCCGTAGTGCGATCTCCTCCTGCTGGGTGAAAGAAAATCTGGTAAGTTAGTTCCACCGCCCCAAATCGCCGAGCTGTCTGCTGCTGATCTGTCCAGAATCCGTTCAAGCCGCTAGGCGGTGACGACATCGAGGGAGGTCGCTGGCAATATTTTCTTTCTGATGCGTCCAGTGATGGTCATGAAGCCTATACACATATTATTTGTGTGCATATGTCAAGCCAATACACATCTAATTTGTCTGCATATATCGAGCTAATATTCACCGCATTTGATTACAAATACCTAGCCAATACACGTCCTTTGTGTTAGTATATCGAGCCAATACACATCTCGTTCGTATACATATATCGAAAAAATCTCTCGTTAACGCGGAGCTGGAATAACGCGTGGCAATCGATCCTATGTCCCTTCCTGTGTCCCGCTGCTGCGCAAGATGCGCAAGGCTAAAATATTCTGAAAGCCATTGTTGAAATAGAAGGCGGATAATTTTCATGCGAAATCTAAGAAATGTATTCGCGAGAGCTTCGTTCAATAGAATAACATGAGAGAAAATAACCCACTGAAGGATTTGGTAGTCAGAAATCTGCAGAGAAATCCATCATTAATAGTGTAGCTACTAACACTTGTTTCTCTGCGGAAGAAAATCCTAAATACTACATGTCTGCCAAGTGCTTGATGCACGATTAGCGACAGTCAGGAGAGCTTGCTACGAAGTTACGAAATGTAACTGCCCGATGCCACTGATGTGGTCAAGTAATCAACTGCAATCATTGGCAAGCGTGTACAATCTCCGTGTAATGCCTGTTTTAACACATTTTGCAATTATAGGTTAGAACTAAGTCATGGTTCTTCAAGATTTATCGCAATCAACAGCCACCCTCATCATCGCTGCTGTAGTATTTGTACCACTTCCTCCTTGATGTATTTTGTGCTCGTATGTACTAAGAATCATGTATAAATGCGGCTTTGAATTTCGCGGTAGATGGCGATTTGGTGTCTAGTGCTTAATTTAAACACTGAGCCAAATTTAGCAACTTTATAGGATTTTTGAATGAATTGTTTGTGGAAATAGTAGCATTAAATGTCTTCAACGTTTAAAAATTTGTGGTGCTGTAGCTTCGACAAGTTCAACTATGGCTGGCTAGCGCAAAGGACATGTATATATATGCAAACGAGTGTCCCTAACCCCATACTGGCTCTAAGAACTCCCACCACAAGTGCGTCACGACAGACACGGCTCAACAAACATTAGGTTGCCCTACGCGCACATGTGTATCTTTATGTTGTTATGGCGCCTTTGACTTATCGCAGCATGCAAATTTAGATATCCTGAAGCAAATTTAATGCAAAATGGTTCTCGAACTTAAAACAACTTGATGATGTAGTTTTTTGCGTGTATATGATCGATAGTGAAATAAAACTACTCCACATAAGCGTTTTCGGTGATGAAAAAATAAAGAAATTTACTGCAGATTGGGGTAATATTTCAATTGGTTTAGGGTAAAAAAGATACTCGTGTTGTGATTCTGATTAGTCAAGAATTGGGTGTTGTTTTGAGTAGAGTGGTGTTGTGGGTTACAGTAACGACTAACGATATCAAAATGTTAGCCCTTGTGAATAGAATATTAGATTGGTTCAAAAGTCTGTTTTGGAAAGAAGAAATGGAATTAACTTTAGTTGGATTACAGTACTCTGGTAAAACTACGTTCGTCAATGTTATTGCCGTGAGTGTGGTTGTTTCCATCTGTTCTGATTTAACGTCGATTTATTTTTTGGATAATTGAATATAAATTAAATACTTTCTTTGCCAAAAAAGGTGCACAGTTATCTGATTATTGACCCACTAGCTAGTGTAATTTGAATTGCACAGACTAGTCTAAAAGATCCATTCTGGAAAATTGGTTAAAAGCCACTTGTGAATGCCAATTTGGAATACCTATTTAGCAGAAGTTTTATGAAATTACAGGTTAAAACCATAGGTTAACAGAAAATTTTAAAAAATTTGAGTGAAAATATGCCATTTTTCTCCTTTTAAAGTGGATAAATTAGGAAAATGCAATAGAAAGCAAATGAGCATAGTGGCAAACCAGAAGTTTTTTATGATCAGTTCATTTTTAATTTCCTTGACTTGTCTACTAAGTACTAACTCTACTTAAGATTTAAACCAGTGTCTTATGCATAATAATTTTCTGGTCTACATATAAGTTACAAGAAAGCACTTGAGGAAGAGTCTAAAAAAGTTGCTGCTCTGCCCAGCAGGGTGGAATTCTAGAAATGGAGATTCACTTATAAAAAAGCTTTCCACCCAAGGTGGAATGCTTTCCTTAGATACAGTGCTCTGCCAGGCATGGTGCCAATCCATAGGTTATTCAAAAGAACCTATTCTTATGTCATTTTGAACCAATCAACGCTTCTTTACGGACCGATCGTAAAACACATCTTCACCGGCAAAAGCTTTCACACTTCTGAAGAAAGGTGAGCTGACAGCTACACTGGCCGTGGGCGTGGGGCGTGGGTGGACCTAATTTGAATTTAAATGCATGCATTGATTTGAAATCCTATCGACTATAATAGACATAGTATACAAGTCATAGAGCCTAAATTTTTAATATCTATAAAAAAATGTACATTTCTGCATGTATTATAATGCTGTTAACATTAGCAAACTTTGAATTATCTCTGATGCAAGAAATACTTGCTTAAATCATTTTATTTTCAATATAAGCGACTGGATGCAACAATCGGTCCGCAAGAACCAACATAGCCCTGACAGCAGCTGAGCAGTAATTTCGAATTTTCGATTGACGTTAATTTCTAAATTAAAATGTATTTAGCCAATATTTCTTGCATCAGAGATACTGTCAAGTATTTCAATGCTAACAGCATCAAAATCCACACAGAAACGTAAAATTTTAATAGGTTTTACACTGAAATTTACGCTCCTTTCCAAAAAACTGAGACCAATTTCCAATCAAATTCGACTAAATTGAATCCATCGCGCTTTCTGGCATCTTCTCTCGCAGCTGATTACAGTTACAGTGCATTTTTTTAGCTTAAGTTGCCAATATGTATTTAATGTAGACATAGTCTTCCGTTGGTACAAAACTTACAAAATAACCTTGAATTATTGATTGCTAATTTCTTGTATTACGTAAATGTTTATGATT
>NW_025932928.1:0-676 GCF_000764305.2 Hyalella azteca
TCAAAAACTCGTTTAGGTACACGTAGTGCCTTACGTACATGTAGTGACTGATTTTCCATAGGTAATAATTGGTGGGAATAAATTGAAAAGCCGTCGGTGATTGGCTGACGGACTTATGAACTCTTTACTTTTTTTAAGCATGGCCCCCTGGGCCTATACTTTCAAAAAAAGTTAAGAGATCGTAAGTTCATCAGCCAATCATTGGCGGCCTTTCAAGCAAAATCCACCAATCATAGACAAGAAAATAGAGTGTAAGTACTTACGTTCACTTAGCGAGTTCTGAAAGTATGGCCCCTGGGATCTGCATCAACAATCAGTTTCGTAACTAATACATCTCCGTTAATTAGCAATAGAAATAAATAAAAAAACTGGCTGAAGAAATAAGAGACTAGTTAACCATTGATTTCCCTCATGGCATGGAGCTGATAAAAAAAACAGACACATTCTTTATCCTCATTAACTTCATATGATGATTGATACCAGGGGCCGTATTATCAAAACTTCGTAAGTACGCAAAATCGACTTACGCAAAATCGAGTGGCGTTGCTATGACAACGTAATACTAGCGGTGGTATTATAATAACATTTGCGCAGGAAAAAAATTTACGCTTTTAGCTAAGACTTGCGTACGAAAGTTTTGATAATGCCAAAATTAGGGTGTATTTACGTACCACAG
>NW_025932929.1:0-44784 GCF_000764305.2 Hyalella azteca
ATGATGATGTGCAAAGAAAAATCTTTCAACTTTTGACTATACATTTTGAAGTCAGGTAGGCTAAATGAACTTTAGATAGGCATGCCAAATAAGAAATGCAGCTTATATATATATATATATATATGTATGTGTATTATTGTGTAATGTGTATGCATATGTTTACATGTGTACCTATGTTCTAAGTTATCATACTTTTACTAGTCCACCCAATTATGTGGTCAAAAGCTGTGCTGAGTTCTGATGAGTAACAGTCACTAATACTAACAGCCCTTGTTTTCTGATATAGTGTCATGCTCAGCCTGCAGCCATTGCGTCCACTGACTTTTTATAAGCAAAAATAAAGTGGTCTGACCTCCATGCCAAGAGGTCCAAAACTACACAAGCTCTCAGGCCCAATGGTCATCCTTGCAGTTGTCCTGTGGCTTTAAGTCTACCCTGCATGGACATCCCGAAAAGAAGAAGAAGAAGCCGCCGGTGCTGGGCATTGGGTCGCCAGGCCTCCCCAAGGACTAAGGAAATTAGGAAGGCGGCAAGGCCTGAACTGTTGTTGAAAGATGGCGTGCTGGCAAATTTCTCTGTTTCCTTAAATTGTGCAAGTTCTCAATGATCAGTTCATCTGAAAGTCAAGATATTGACCCTAGCATAGTATCAAATAAAAAGCCACAGTAGGTCCTGGTGTACCTCCTCCGCCTCCTGTTCTACTACTAGTTCTAACATTTTACATTTATATATAGCAATGTTTTTTGCTTATATGTACTATGTGGCAACGTTTTACTTTTATACATCAAAAATATAATTTGCTAATTAAATTTGATCGTATGTCAATAAATAAATCAATTGAATAATCGTCTTACATAATTACATTGATGAAATTGAAAGCATAACTGCAAAAGCACTGAAGAGTGGAGACAAAATGACTGACAGTCTGACACCTGCATGACCTGCTTAATTAGACATCTTTTACAAATAAAATCTGTGATGCTGATATAATATAATATTAATCTCAAGTCTTAAGTCTTAACTAAAATTTTAGTCTGTACCATGGCAATATTCAACCAACATATTTTATTTTTAGAAATATTCCTAATTATTTTCTATCTGTCAAACTGGTAACCCCAGTTTGTAACTAAAATTATTCATATTTTTTAGATACACTTTTAAGATTTTGCTGGCCAATTTGGAATATCAAGAAGAATTTTCTTCAAATCAGGTAAAACTGGTTTCATGGTTATTTTCTGGAAATCATAGGTGAAAATATGCCATATTTGTTATCACTGAAGAAATTTTGAAAATGTCCTGGAAGCAAAAGGAAATTAGCCAGATTTGCAGACATTTCTGTCCAATTCACGGGTGGCTTCTGTCCAATTTTATAGTTAGCCAATCGTGCAATTTTTTTGAAGAATAAAATAGGTACCTAGTAATTTATCTGGCAGTTGATGCCTAACTGGAAAATTTGGCAGAAACCACATGTGTTTCCGACGAAAACGCCGTGAATTAAAAAAAAATCGTCTACAAAACTATCGTTTTTACATGCAATTTTAGGAAAGTTCTGTCTGATATTCCAAAATGGACTGCTGGCATGGTATACTATATCTACCTTTCAAATCAGGGCTAGAGCCTTCTGGCCTCCTGCCATTTTTGGAATTGCAACATTTCCTGTTGATAAATTACCACCTATCTAATTGCTAATAAAGTGTATGATCAGACTGCATTGCTGCAAGATACATAGATATTGAAAGTTTGTTACTTTGGGGCTCTGAGATGTACAAAATAAGCGTAACATTCCAATCCTGTTTAGCAGGAATCAATATTCATGCAGTTCCAAAATTGGCAGCACCCACAGGAAAGCTCCAACCATGGCTTGAAAGGTACAATGCAGTTATACAGTATAATGCATTAACATGCCTGGTTTGGTGGAACTGGGAGATAAGACACTGAACTCTGACCACTCCATTTTGACTTACAGATTTGAAAAAGAATAAGAGAGATACAAATTATAATGTTTTTGGAATAAGATCTTATACATCCCCAGAGAAGGCAGTTGGCCATCACTATGAAATGTGCCCATATGGGGACTTTTGGCAGTTAGCTCTGAGTCTGAGCAGATGTTGAATATTGTGTAGAATTTTGTAAAAATATTGGATAAAATCAATCATTGTATACATGATTTTCAGAATTGTAAACAAAAATGTGCAATCTTACTTAATTTATATTAAAAAAATTAGGTTAGGGCTTTAGGAATAGGTATAACTTCAGTTGCAGGATATTATTTTATTGCTCCATTCTGGCTATCAGGTCCCTAAACCCACATTGGCAATGAGCTTACTTTCACTTAACAAAATTCTAGTGGGTGTTTTCACCGCTTATGTTGGCTACACTGTGTACAGCCTAGGCTCCCTCTTGGCTGTGCCTTCCTGCAATCCTGGTGATGTCTGCCTTAAACCCTACCTTGCTACTGAGAACCCTCGACTTCAGGTAAGGGTCTACAAATTGAGGTATTAGCTAATTCAAGTCCAGAATAGTTCCTAACAGCAAATTTATGAGCAATTTTATTTCATGGGACCTGTTCTGAAACTAGTGGATAGAGTGTTATTCTCAGATATTTATTTAAAACCATAACATGCTTGGCAACATGCCTGTATGCAAGTTCCTGTTTGTATCAGCTGCATTTAGGTGTTCAAGTTTTGCTTGGAATTTTGTATTCCATGATTTCCATCAGTATGTCCTACAATAATGCCAAAAATGTAAACATGTTATGTAAGATGTCATTTAAATAAATATTCTGGCAGTTCTCTAAACTAAAGAATTCTTCAACATTATTTGCTTAATTCTGGTTGGAGAACTAGGTTATTATTGAGTATAAATTTTACAATTTCATAAAATTCCAGCTGTTGGTGTTTACATCAATGCTGTGGAACCCTAGCACTGAAAAAGACTTGACGCTTGTGTACCGTGATGGCAACTTGAACCCCTATGCGGCCAGTGATGGTGAGCATGCATGGAATTTAAAAGATTTTTTTGTTTATCTAAATTTAGTGAATTAATCTATTGTTACTCATGATCAAACTGCTGAATTATAATTAAAAAATGAGCTGTTTCCTATTTAAATTTTAATGGTAGTTATTTGTGTCTGAGCATGTCAAGTGTCAGATCTGAGATATGACTGTTGGAATTTTGCTGGAACCTGATGCCAAAGCCACTCACTATAGCTAAATGTCTAAATATTTGTTTTTATATGTATTTTCCTTGTGATGCCTTAGTTCACTTATCATTACAAAATGTGCTTACCAAATCAGAACATCTTTTTTTTTACCAAACAACATCTAATTAGATTTGTGTTCTTTATTCAAGTATTGGGTATACTATCCTTAGTTCACAAAATTCCCTATGTCTGTTTTTTAACTTTAGTTGCAAGTTTGATGAGTTTTCAAAAATATGTGTATTTTAAATACCTATATCAATACCCGATATTTCTGTTTTTGGTTCAGCAGCAAATGTGGTGGTCAACATCAGCCTGCCCCGTGCAGTGCGCTCTAACAACAAGACAATGCACCTCCACCTTTTCCTTATTGGTGGAGATGCTACAATTATGGTAACTATTTAATAATCACAATTTAATGATTATCAGTGTAGCCAAGACTCATAATTACAGTTGAACTCTATTTATACCCTGCCAATTATGTTAGCTATCACGAATGCTTACATAATTTTATCCAATGCTAATGTGCTTATGATTTCATATTGCAGAAATAAAAATCCAGAAAAGATAGAATTAATCTAGGATGTTGGATGAAGTAAAAATTACTTAATTGAGATGATTTGATCTGCAGATTGTCTTCCTAGGCTCATGTGTAGCCAAATTGAAAAAGGTATTCCTGCTAAAGTCTGGTGTTGCCTGTTTTTTACTTGGTATAGGATATAAAATTTATTGCAAGTTTTGTTGAAGACCAGCACTTAATTATTTGTAACTGTAAGATGTGATATTTGTCTATAGATTACTTTTGATTTATTTGCAGGGATTTGGTGACATAGTGCAGTCAGTAAACGAGGTTGCCCACGTCAGGGTGAGCCTGGCGGTGCACCATACACCCACCCCCCAACCCTACAGCCTTGTGGCCGATGCGCAGGTCCCCTTATTTTATCATTTACACCAAGACTTATTCCATATCTAACACTTCAATAAGTACAAGGAAATATAAAAACCATGAGCTTTCCTAAAAATGATTGATTTTCATTTTAATTTTTGTTTTCCATGAAATAATTAAAAAAGAAATGAGAAATTGCATTTTGTGTGGTTTCTCTCACTAGTATGTTCACACAACATGTGTATATATACTATATATGTTTTTATAAAGCACCAAAACATGTTCAAAATAATCCAGTGTTTCTGATTTTCTGATGAAATTTTGACTATTGTTAACCAAATGAATGTGTCATCACTATTGTATGTACTTTTTGTCTGATCATTGCAATTTTTGCTGTATAAAAATGTGGTCATTCTTTTTATTCACTGGTGACGAGTTCGTCTCCATGGATATGATAATGGAAGGTATATTTTTGAAAGATTTTGCTTATGTCCCTCAGAACGCCAGCAAGCAGAAGCGTCAGCCTGAGCGGCGTTGGCCGGAGGTGCACCTGCGCGACCGCATCACATACAGCCTCGTCACCGACCTCCGCCCCCTGCCCCGACACCGCCTTCCTCCTGAGATTGTCAGCAAAATACGGTGATTGCAAATTAATTGAAAAAAATATTATTTCCAATATATTGAGGCTAAAGAGTATACATCTTGCTATATTATTCGCTTCCGCCTTCCGCTTCAGATCTTCAGCAAGATATGGTGATTGTACTGCAGCGTCATTGTTTTTCAATTCAGATATCATTATACCTTCCAAGTCAATAAGTAAGCAATTGTGTTGCAGGTTGGTGTCTCCAAGTCACTACCTTCCGATGCTGCATGTGGAACTGCTTAGCCAACGGCTGGAGCATCTACAGCCCGTAGCAGACCTGCAAACAAACACAAACTTCAGCCTAATTTACAGACAGTCTTCCCTCCCACGTCTGCGCATGTGGTAAGTGCTCTCTAACCCGTAGCAGACATACAGACTCAGACAAACTTTAGCGTAATTTACAGACAGTCTAAGACCAGTCTGTGCATGTGGTGAGTGCTCTAGCCGGTAGCAGACTTGAAGACCCCTACAAACTTCAGCCTAATTTAAAGATTGCCCTCCCTGCTGTCTGTGCGCATGTGGGGAGAAGCTCATTTAACATCTATTAGGATTATGATTAAAGATGAAGTGCGTCCGGAACTACAGCAAGTGATCCCAAAACCGGCACACCTTTGATGAATAATTTGGCGCAAAATGATTAAGTAGTTTGGAAGTCTTATAAATTGAGATATGGTGGGTCGTCATTTGTCCTACAGACTGTCATACAACCCTGTATGTCATCATTTACTGGTAGATACGTCATGCTAAGCATTACTCGTGTTAAGGCCTTGCACGTGCCGTGCCGGCTATCAGGAACATTATATATCTACTCAAACAGGTAGGCTGGTTGATGAGTCAGAATGCATTGTGCATGGAAATGTCTACTCTCTGGTTGACTGGTAGATCAGTTAGGTTACATTGCGTGTAGAAATCTCTCTTCTGACTTATAGATGAGTCAGGTTACATTGCACATAGAAATGTCTACTCTCTCTGGTAGACTGGTAGATGAGTCAGGTTACATTGCGAATAGAAATGTATACTCTGTTGGTAGACTGGTAGATGAGTCAGGTTACATTGCGAATAGAAATGTCTACTCTGTCTGGTAGACTGTTAGATGAGTCAGGTTACATCGCTCGTTGAAATGTCTACTCTCTGGTCGACTGGTAGATGAGTCAGGTTAATGCATGTATGTTAAAGCCGCGCTTCTTTTTTGCAGGCTGCAGTTCGAGGCTGCACTAATACTCACTCCGCAGCTGCTGTTCGACGCACTCGCCTTCAAGAACGACATCGCGTACTGGCGGGACAGGGACAGCCTGGCGGGACTGTCCCGGGGCACAGTCCTATGGAGGGCCTTTGCTCAGGTTAGTTCTCTGTGTGCTAATATCTCGGTAATCAGTTATGTGTGGTGAGTTCTGTGTGCATCTCAAGTTCAGACATTGCATGCACATTTCTGACATTTTCTACTACCGAACTGAATAATTTTTTGTATTTTGTAAAATTGCTTGCAGATTATTGCTGCCTACTGGAGACTAGTTTCTCGCAGCATCATTAATTAGATGCCATAAAATGTGAGGCACTTTTGAGCACAAGAAAATATTATAGATAAAGTACATGTGCAGCTGGTAGTGATGCTACACCTGCTGGAGGAAGACACGAGCCTGCTGGTGCTGGGTCCTGCCGTCGCCGGTCTCTTCATTGAGGTGGGACTCGAATATTCGTTGTTATTAGTACCATCTATTCTTTTAGCTTTGCATTGCTCTTCTTTTTAAAACTTTTAAATCGAATCTTATTAAAAAAAGGTTAAGTGAAAATAAACGTGTACTATAAATTAAACTTCACTTCATTCTATACCGGTAATAAGGTGTAATCAATCGTCACTGCGTCAGCTCAAGCTACTGGCCAGGCTTTAAATTTTCCCTTGAAATCACATTTACGGCTTAGCTTGATTGACTAATAGAAAATTCTTGTGCCGTTACCCACTTATTTAAAGTTTGTCACTAGTGGCAAGATAAAATGTCGCAGCTGCACGTTTTTGGTAAATGCGCTCGAGGCAGAATCCATCGTCTGCCAGTGTATACTAAGTGATTGTATTTATAAATTTTGGTGATCTGCGTGCAGCTTTGATCTGTCACTTCTTCACATGACAGAGAGACACGAGGTCCAAAGATCTGCATGTAATGAGGTATAAAAGACTTTTTATGATGAAGGTGCAAAAGCTAGCAAGGCCAAGTAATAATACATGTAGTGAGGGTCAGTAGACTTTCAGGTTTGAATGGCACAGAAAGCTATAAGACGTGAACCATGAAACGGCATCTGCTTATAAGTGACTAATTGTTTTAATTGTTGAAGGTACAGAAGGAAGTGAAACTGAATGATAATGCCCTGCTTTACTGCAGTGATGGAAGGGATAGATGACAGTGAAACTGAATGATGATGCCTTGCTTTCCTCAATTATGGAAGGGATAGAAGGCAGTGAAACTGAATGACAATGTCCTGCTTTCCTTCAATTATGGAAGGGACAGAAGGCGGCGAAACTGAATGATAATGCCCTGCTTTCCTGCAGTTATGGAAGGTGCAGAAGGCAATGCGATTGAGCAGAAGCGCAGCTGCCTCCCCGACAGCTGCACTGCAGCTTCAGACACAAGCTCTGGACTCTGAAGCGTTCAGACATCTACGTATTCTACTCTACCCACTGTGCTGCGCTGGGGCTGTCTACTCGCTCCTCTACCTGCCGCACAAGAGGTCTACACTCTTCCTAATATCATGCTTATCAACATCACGAATGGTTTTGTATAATACATCTGTTGTCACATAGCATCACGGGACTTTAATTTGATTGTTATGTACAGTAAATAAGAAGTATGTTACTTGCATTCAGACAGTTGTGATATGCTGTGTGAGAGACACGGTGGCATCTCAAATTGTGGTTGTTTTGATTCCTTTAATTGTTTGAGAAATGACTAAGAGCATGTTACTCTCACTCTTCCTTCTCACAATTTTTGAACAAACGTCTATGTTAACTTGCTGAGTCAGTACAGCGCTCTAATTAACACGACGGTACAATGTACAGCGTCACTTCTGTACAGTTCAGTACAGCATCATTTCTGCTGTACAGTTCAGTGCTTGTGTGTAAGTGTACACCACTGTGGAGCTGTGCGTTGACCAATACTTTTGTTTTTGATAGTATCTTAAATTGTACTTCTACCTCGCATTTCCTTCCGTATGTTAAATTATGCTCCCTCCTCAGCTGGTATGCGTGGCTCATAACATCCCTGGTGCACGGGGTCTACGCCCTGGGCTTCGTGTTCATGTTGCCGCAGCTCTACATCAACTACAAGCTCAAGACCGTCGCGCACCTGCCCTGGCGAGCCTTCATGTACAAGGTGCGTTTTGCTCATATGGTGCTTAAGTGGTGCGTGATGCTCGTGTGGTGCGTGTGATGATCGTGTGGTGCGTGATACTTTGTGCAGACGTTCAACACTAACATGCCTCATGTTGCAGGCGTTCAACACTAACATGCCTCATGTTGCAGACGTTCAACACTAACATGCCTCGTGTTGCAGGCGTTCAACACGTTCATTGACGACCTCTTCGCGTTCATCATCACGATGCCTACGAGCCACCGCGTCGCTTGCTTCAGGGACGATGTCGTCTTTCTCATCTACCTCTACCAGCGCTGGTAGAGTATTGTAGTGATGTTGAGTAGTGTGGTTGAGTGCTGGTACAATGGAATCATTGTAGTATAATGTTTGCCGTGGATATTGAGGCTGAACCAGTATCAGAATAAGAATTTAATATAAATAATTAAAGATTTTAACTCGAGTATCGTCATGTGCTGGATGTCGAATATCATTATTGGTTAGGAGACTGTCTTGTGTCGCGGCATCCTGGGTCTAACATTATTAAGTGAAAGGAATTACCATCAGTACCTTAAAATATACGCATAACTTATTTTATATGTCAAAGATAGATACCATCGCACTCAATGAATAATATGGAATTATTTCAATCAATAACACGGAATTTTTTCAGTTAATAACATGGAATTGTTTTAATTTGTGCAGGCTGTACCCTGTGGACGCCGCTCGTGTCGAGCCTGGCATGGAAGGGGCGGTGGACTCTGGCAAACCCAAGGAGGAGTGAACAACAGAGACGGAGTGAATGAACACAGAGTGAAGAGTGTATGCACATAAAGTGAAGCATGTATGCACCCAGAGTGAAAAATGAATACAAAGAGAAATGAAGCGTCGGTACTCAATAAGTTGCTCATGTAAATTATCTAGCACATTCCAGCCTCGTGGGTCTGACTCATTACAGAGGAAGTTGACGTCGAGAATGTTGTGAAATTTCCTTGAAATAAGTCGTTTGTCATTCACGGTAATGATTTATTTTTTGGTGAACACGTTTGCTGTTGTGTATGTGAACCAATGAATTAGCAATACTCCCTACACGCTAATTGGGAGGGGGAGTCTATGCTCCTCGAGTCCTATAGGCTCTCTGCTGCTGTATTGCACACGGGCATGTTGTGCGACAGTCGTGAAGCTCATCATGAATTCAAGAGAGATTTTTCTTCAATTCTTTTTCAGAAAAGACAGCGGTTGTTGTGTTTTTTTTAGCTTTCATATTTATTTTTTAAATTATAATTTATTTGAGACGGATTGTTTTTCTTAGCCTTTTGTTGCCAAGCGCTTCAAGTGGTGCACGAACTGAGAGGAATTAGGTGCTTCTTTAACAGTAGGGGAACGTAAAAATTGTTTCTTCTGCCTGCTTCACGAAGCCTTGTTAAATTACTAGTTCTGACGTAGAGAGAAATTTTTTTACCATATTCAAAGCCTAGGTGCTGAAAAGAATTGCATGTGTCTCTTGTGTCTTCCCACTATCGATCGCACACGAGTCACCAGTGCTGGTATTCATGTCCCTATTTTTACAATACAAACTATTTATTTAGTTTACCTTGTTACTTATTATGAACATTAGTTGTATAAGCACGTATAAACAGCGTTCGAATTTTTTATTGCTGAAATTATCAAATATTTTCCTGGTCAATACAATATTGTTACTATTGGCTGGAAAGTTGAGCTTATTAAAGAAACTGGTGACTTTTCTGTCGCTGAACTTTGGCAGAATATTTCACGTTATTTTGATTTTATAATATTTCAAGTTAGCAAAATAATAAGTGCAAATTAATTTGAAGAAGTGAGATCCGAATAAGTTAAGAGAATACTAACCAGACTCGAATACGTGTACTAAATCATATTCAAAATTTAATCGAATATTTGTATTTACATCTTGTTGGAAGTTTTCTACCATTTTGTCCCCTTTTTCTACTGATATCAGCTCTCATTACCAGGCCTTTAGGTACGATTAACATAGCAACCGATAATGTATTGACCAAGTGTTGACATAGCTGGACTTCCTTCTGTAGGATTCTTCTCATATGTCGTACAATTACGCCCATGAGTCACCAGTGCTATTCATGTTACCAGTGCTACATGTTCATGAGTCACCAGTGCTATTCATGTTACCAGTGCTACATGTTCATGAGTTACCAGTGCTATTCTTTATAATACAAACTATACCTACCTATATTTAGTTTACGCTGTTACTCAATATGAACATTAGTTTTATAAGAACATATAGGTACCGTAAACAGCGTTCGATTTTTTTTATTATTGCTGAAACGATCAAATATTTTCCTAATCAGTACAATGTTATTGTTATTTTTTGGCCGGAAAGTTGAGCTTATTAACGAAACCTGGTGAATTTTCTTCTGTCACTGAACCTTGGCAGAATAGTTCACGTTCATGTGATTGTATAATATTTCAAGTAAGCAAAATAATTAATGCCGAATTAATTGGAAGAAACGAGATCCGAATAAGTTACTAGAATCCGAACCAAACTCGAATACGAATACCAATTCATATTCAAAATTTAATCAAACACTCGTATTCACATCTTTTTGGAAGTTTTCTACAATTTTGTCCCCTTTTTCTACTGACATCAACTCTCATTACCTGGCCTATAGGTACAATCAACATATCAACCGATCATGTATTGACAAAGTGTTGACATAACTGCCCTTCCTGCTTTAGGATTCTTCTCATATGTCGTACAATTACAATTGAAATTCAAGCGTATTTGTCTCTGTGTTACAGATCAACTAGTAATAGGTTAACGCGTTGCTGCCTTTGTGACGATAACTTGTGACACTACAGGTGATCATTGATAACTTGTTATCGCTTGCACATGCTTACACACGAAGATTCTCTGATAAACTCTGATTAATATATAATAGAGAAGCGCACGCAGTGTAATATTTTATGTTTGTTTCTGGGCTGAAAGGGAGCGACACGTTACTTTGTAGGCAGGGTGGCCCAGTAGTTACAGTTCAGAGTACCAGGATTGGCGCAGAGAGGTGCGGGTTCGATCCCAGCTACCTGCGACAGTTTCTGGTCAAAAGCGGCGAGGAGGCTGGGCGGTTAAACATAGCAAAATTAGAGCAGTGAGTTACGTGTTCGAGACCGCAACAATATATGAATATTTTGCGATGTTGAGAATCGGCGACAGGCCTACGGCCTAATAAACGCTGAAACTGATATAGTTCTACTAGAGCTGCTGGTGAGTGACGTGTTACTAGAGCTGCTGGTGAGTGACGCGTTACTAGAGCTGCTGGTGAGTGACGCGTTACTAGAGCTGCTGGTGAGTGACGCGTTACTAGAGCTGCTGGTGAGTGACGCGTTACTAGAGCTGCTGGTGAGTGACGCGTTANACGCGTTACTAGAGCTGCTCTAGTGAGGCAGGGAACACCTATTCTAGAGCAGCACTAGCGCTCTAGCGACCCCGGCCCTGAAATGTGCCATTAAAAATATTTTTTATTTCAGTCACCGCCTGAAGTAATATTCAGCGAGCTACGCCCACTCATGCCCTACAAGGTGAGTGTGCGTCACTTTGTACGCTATTTGTTTGTAGATGTCTTTTAATTTTTATTATTTGTATGGATGAGTAAGATCGCGTTTACTCATTGATATATTAATTAATAACGGACAGTGAACATGAGATAGCGAAGTTATTTATATGTATGGAGCGCAGCACGTGGAGTGCTATTCGTAACTAAATTGAAAATAATTCTTGCAACACAGGCTCAAGATCAGCACGAGTATCACCTCTAATGTTATACCTATAAGATTCGGACGTAATTTCTCCAACACTTGAACTGAAACTAAAGCTCAAGCAACTCTAACGCTATTCCTACGAGTCTCGGAAGTGATGCCCAGAGCAGAGGTCAGCTCCTGCATACCAAACATCGCTACAACTTCCTCCTTCGTAGGAATGGCGGCACGAGATCTAACTTTTTTGCTGCGCGTGCACTCAAATTTATTTTAATATCAGCAAATCTTCTATATATTATTTAGAAGCTTGTCTTTTTACAGAAAAATTCGTCTTTGAAGTCATGAAACATTCTTACCTAAGTTTGAGTCACCCTTATCTGCCCATGCCGGCAAACTCGTCTTTTTCTTCACTATGATATTCCTACCAGAGTTTAAAATGACCACTTTAGAGCGCGAAACTTGAGTGACTGGCGACTGGATCCCAGTTAATGAGTAGCTAGCAACTGGATCCCAGTTAATGAGTAACTGGCAACTGGATCCCAGTTAATGAGTAACTGGCAACTGGATTCCAGGTAATGAGAGCGCGTAACTAGATTTCCGCTGATGAGTAACTAGTAACTGGATTCCTGCCGCTTTTGTCTCAATAAACTCGTTGACGCAGACTTTTTATGAGTGTAGACGTCGTGTGGCGGCTAGCCTGGGACTCAGAGATATAAGGAAACTTTGGCCAAATAGCGATGCACTTTCAGCCCTGGAGTGGGTCGTCCACACCCAGTTCGGCCATTCTAAAGGGCATATCAGTGCAGCGTTCAATCTTGTGCTGTGGGTAAGAAAGTGTGTCACTATTTGGACAATGTTACCCATTAACTTTTCTGAGTGTAGGAGAGCTAAGCGCTAACGAGGTGGCTGTGCGATGCTGGCACATCTTGTATGCTGCATGCATCTGTATAGCAGCATTTGTATGCATTTCACGAGCTGAATAACAAGCGTTATCTTCGTGGCATAGAATAAATGAAGTTCAAAAGTTGTGCGCTCAGTTGTGATGCATGCATTCACATGAATGGATGTTGCAGCGCGCGCTCTGTATGCTCTCGTGTTACTTTACGTCTAAATCAGTGAATACACGAATGAAAATTAATGAGGCATTGTGTGAATAGCGATGCATTTTGTCCTTAAGTGGGACTTAACAACCCAGTTTTGCTCAGTTTGCTGCGGGTAGAAAGTGTGTCACAATTTAGACAATGAGTACTCATTTTTGTGAATGTAAATTTTTTTTCAATAAATCTCTTCAGAATGATTGATATTTTATCATAAAAATTGCGGTGCATAGTCTAGATCCTGTTTGGATCTTCAGTCCAGCAGTTCCGTGACCGCGTCCAAGGCCACCCCAGCCCCCACATCTGCTGTTGGGTTTCACTCACCATCTCCGCTCTGCTGTACAATTCCCTACGCATCAGCTAACACTTTTGATAGTGACTCGTGAGCGAACATGACGTCACAAACCAGTATCGGTCTAAGAAAAACCTCGTCCTATATGGCAACAACATCTGCGTGGTCGGTGTTGCCTCGTAGCAGTCCGTCTTCCAGCCAGAATAGTTAGATGACGTTAAGGTGTCGTCGCGCGTAGTTATTTTGGGAACATCCATGCGGGAGACAACAACATCACCGGATGTGAATCATAAGATAGAAAAAAATGATATGAACTTGCGAAATTTATTGCATATAGATTTATTACACTCTTCGAGCCCGACATCTATTCAATGTAGTTTATTTAAACACTAATTAAAAATAGACTTCTCAAGCAATAGGCCGACTTTTTTGCGTGAGAAGATGTTAAGCTTTTGCCATATATGATGATTGCTCGCAGTAGTAGTAATTGTTAGGCCGTCCATGTTAGAGAAGTGGAGTTTAGAACAATACGCTCATGTTATTCGCGTTTCTCCCACATAATGTATGCATATAAGAATTAAAGCAACATAACACTCTATGCCCATTTGTTGAAGGACTTTATTTAAATTTCAAAAGTTTGTATATGAATTGCAATTGCCATGGAAATTTAAGGCTCACCCTATGTCTCAACAAAAGGGATAGGACTTGCTATAATTATTCTCACTTTAATTAAACCTAAAATTTTTCCGTACTACTTGTCCGCATTTCTGCATAATTAATTCTTCGGTGACTTGTAATAGAATAAAACTATCGCTTGAATTTAACTTTGAACGAAACTCAAACTAATATAGAGATAACTTGAAATTAAATTATATGGGGCCCGGCCTGCAGCCATGTTTCACAATATCAAAGCTAGACATAAAGGCATTCATATCCCGCCTATTCATCGATTATTATATGTTGAGCATTAAACCTGGTTTATAGGAGGCCGACGACAGAGCGGCGATAAAACGGCCTTTATTGTTAATAGGGATTAAGGCGTTGCGATTGTGTAGGTGTTTTAAATAGTATATAAGAATGATGACAATGCCTGTGGACGCGATGTTTAAAAGTATGACTTGGTTACGCGCAGATTTAGCTGTAATAATAATCCATATTTGCGCGGCATGGAGGTGCTCTACATATCAAGGCAATTTAATTCAATAAAATCACTTCATGGGTTGTTACATGCAAACATCACTGGAGGTCTTCGGACCAGATTTGGTGCCTCTTATATAACGGAATATTTTTGTGATGAGTGACCTCATCATTTGAGTGATGAGTGACCTCATCATTTGAGTGATGAGTGACCTCATCATTTGAGTCGTGCTTCGTGTTGGGCCAGCAATTCGTAATTATTCCGACCCAACATTATTGCCTTATTCCACAACTCCGTTATTGCGTTTATCTGAAACTCTGTTATAAATTATTACGTTATTCACTAATGCCCTTTACGGTTATTCTGGGAGAGCTGCGAGGAGAAAATCGGAAGGATTTACGAGTAAATTATTATGAATTACTAATAACTTACCTAATTCAGATCAGTGGAGTGTAGTGAGATAATTGAAAATTTGTTTTTGATAACAGAGAATTCGATTTCAGAGAATTTACATGTGGCTAAAATGAAATCAGTTGTATTTTAATACGCATTTTCTATCGAAACAAATTGATCTGTTAGAGGAAAATCAGAACGAACTTTAATGATTGCTGTAAAAGCTGCACTTCAATTCCATTATCTCCTTTATGAAGCGCGTTTTTTGGTTCTCCTAGAATGTTTCGACCCTGCAGGGCAAGGAACTGGAATCTGGGTCTAACTTTCCTACTCGTAGTTCTTCAAGAATTTCTTGAACGTTCAGACAAAAAATTACTTGAATTTCTTGAACGTTCAGAAGGAAAATTCAAGACTTCTTTCTGACTTCCGCTGAAGAAATAAGATTTTTTATTGCGATATGTTTCACTGCCTTCGTGGTTTGTGACGCTAATTATCGTGCAGAAATGGTAATTAAAGATCATGTTTTTTAAGTAAATCTGAATTTGTGAATCGGAAAACCGTCGAAATGACTTTCGGAGGATTTATTAAAGATTTTCATAAAGTATACAGTAGGCATTTCATTCTACCCCTTAATTATACGTTAAGAATATTATATTTAATTGTTATACAATTAAGAAGATTATATTCGGTTGTACATCCGGGTCTGAGATTTCAGGACACTTAAAATAATCCAAGGAACATTCATGAGAAAATATCTCCCCACTCCGGATGTTGGGGTTGGCGCGAGGTATATAAGCCCACTCGTGGCATGCAGCGGTCCATTGTTTGTCTGGCCCTCGTGACGAGACGTCGTCGTTTTGTTTCCTTCGAAACGCCTCGCATATTGAGTGCCATATAAGGTTCAAGCTATTGTGCACGACCTATAATTTATCTCTAGTTGTTAATAAAACGGAATTCCAGTCAAGTTCATCGGATCCAATATGGTGGTGAGTACTCAAGAAGGTATAACGAAATTTCAACTCATATTATTTTTTTAGGAATACATCTCAAAATTATGAAACCGGAATAAGAAAATATATTCTTAGATCTCGCGTAATCACTCTCACGCACTCTAGACTATTGGAAGGCAGCCTGAATTAATAATGTAATAAAATTCCTTAAGAACATTGTTTATTTAAAGTTGCAAGGGCCAAAATGCGTTTTTCATCACTGGTACCTGCGTTCACGTTGCAGTGCAGCGGCTGTTGTTACCAAAACAAAAGCGTGGCGCTCTGTTGTGTTTTGCACTTGTTCAATCGGCTGCTTCCGGCATTTATCGGCAATTAACCGTGAACAATGCAATAACTGCCCTCTAGAAATTGGTGTCACTTGAAAAATAATGAGCGTGAGTAGAATCGTTTAGCGATTCAGCGACGCTGAATCGCGTCCAGTACGTCAGACTGCGAAGCTGGAGTATTAAATTTGCCAAAATTCTTATAAATATTATTAGGTAATGGAATCGGGTGTATTTAATTTACGAAAGAAAATTGCATTATGTAGTATGGTGCTTCTCCAGGAGACAGGATTTCGTTACTAATGGTTTAGTTGCATATTGAAATATAATCAGCAATCACAAAACATTCATGCCTATATTACTTCATTCATTATTCATTTTCTAAACTATTTGTTAATAAACCATCCAATTCACCCTGACGCAGAACAATGAAATAAAATTTATTTGAAGTTCAACACTTTCCAGCCAATTGAAAATCAAACGAGTCGCAGGGAAAACATTTCCTGATAACATCGTTACTAAATAAATTGTTACGACGTTTTGGGTTCTACGGTCACAGAGGCGTACAAGCAAAGTAGGTCTACCGGGACACCACGACAATCTGAGTCAATGATCGTTAAAAATCAATACAATGATTGTTACGCATCACAATACAATGATTGTTACACATCATAATACAATAGTCGTTACACATCACAATACAATGATTGTTACACATCACAATACAATGATCGTTACACATCACAATACAATGATCGTTACACATCACAATAAAATTATTGTTACACATCACAATACAATGATTGTTACACATCACAATACAATGATTGTTACACATCACAATACAATGGTCGTTACACATCACAATACAATGGTCGTTACACATCACAATACAATGGTCGTTACACATCACAATACAATGGTCGTTACACATCACAATACAATGGTCGTTACACATCACAATACAATGGTCGTTACACATCACAATACAATGGTCGTTACACATCACAATACAATGATACAACCACCGGCACCCCAATATCGCACATCACAGCTACATCGCTCCCAAAACGCAAATTTTTACCACCGCTACAAAGATTTCATATTTTTTTTACATTTTTTACAAGGATTATGAGATTTTACTAGGGAGAGAAATGATAAGAAAATGTCAATACAACCTCCGATTGATTTCCATTTAGAATAATTTCATTACACTAATTTCTTCATTTGAATGCAAACGAGCCATTAAGTTAATTAACGCACCTAAGTTGCATCAGGATTATTTTTCATTGAAACAAATAATTATTTATTGTTTATTTATTTACGTTCCATTGGCTAAGCAAGCATTTGGGAATCTGCTTCTCTCCGTGTCAGCTGTTCCGCACTACGCGCATTGACCATCCACAGCGTTAGATTTTTTTGCAAGTCATGCCGTGGGATTAAAAATGCCACAATGTTATGGGAATAATCAGCACTTGATGCCCATAAATGCATCAGCCACTCCATCAACAAGGATATTTTTCTGTCCTTCATTGCTTCGGGCAACTCATACATTCCTTACTGTTACTAGGATATTTTTCGAGTACACGAGCAATTAACACAGCAACACGAATATTTCTTACATTCATAGGCTATACAATATACATATACACTCGAATATTTCTAACATCCGTATGCCTATAAATGCACTAACTCGAGTATGACTTAGTCCAAGATAAATTTCTTCTCGGGACATTTCTTGAAGCCCCAAATGAAGTCAAATAGTCAAGGCCCGTTAACCTTCGCGCGCCTCGAGTTCCGTTCAGCTGAAAAAAAACGCACCCGACATCCGTAAGCGACAGCGCTGCCGTTGGGGCACGGGCGGCTTGCGTAACGCTCACCAGCCATTTGACGTTGAATCAAAGTTGCATTAAACGTTGTTTTATTTTATTTTATTGAAGAAAATTGGTTATCCCGATGGCTCGAGGAAAAGCTCCACATTGAATTAAACGTTGTTTCGTTGAATCAACGCTAATTGTTGAAAGGTTGTTAGGTTTTGCACATTGAATGTGCAGATAGAATAATTTTCTATTGTCCTGATATCAATCTATTATTATGATTGCCTCGATATATCCAGAAGAGGTTGAAATATCAACTCGACACAACAACAAAAGCGAAATCCTCCGCAACCTTGGCCCGAACGTTAACTGCTGGCTTCGTTGATGCTGCGATAGCGGAAGAGATTCGGTGGGCGGGAAATGAACAGCCCCAAACTTCGTCAGGTTTACGGGCTTTAAAATTTATTGCATTGCCTAGAATTTCTTGACAGGACAGTATTTATCATTAGGTAAATTGTTATGAAAATTTGATTACATCTCTCTCATTTATCATAATAACACACTTATCAAGCCCCTTGATTATGCATTTCACGGCCAGGAAACAGTTTTTATCATTTGACGGAAAACCTTTATACGACTGTACATAATTATATAGGCATCAATACTGGTCTGTTTGTGAAATTATAATCGCAACAATGGAAGCGTCGAGAGGAAAACCCGCCATGTCGGCTGACCTCGGCTTCAAGGCCTCGCGTCGTCAGGTGCGTAGAGCTGCTGGCACGGTAGTGATGTCACGGTGGTGTCACGGTAGTGATGTCACGGTAGTGATGTTACGGTAGTGATGTCACGGTAGTGATGTCACGGTAGTGATGTCACGGTAGTGATGTCACGGTAGTGATGTCACGGTAGTGATGTCACGGTAGTGATGTCACGGTAGTGATGTCATGGTAGTGATGTCACGGTAGTGATGTCACGGTAGTGATGTCATGGTAGTGATGTCATGGTAGTGATGTCACGGTAGTGATGTCGCTACGCGAACTAGGCTACACGCACTACACTAAAAATAATCGGTCATTTTATCCAATTATAGACACACTTTTTTACCCAAAGCACCAGCAGCGAGTGGAAGTAGCAACACACTATTTAGTCGGGCAAAACTGGGTCAAAATGACCCACAAAATGACAATCTGCATCGCTTTTCGGAAAAAATCTGTAACATTTCTAGTAGTGTAACAGACGCAACATCTGTAGCATTTCTAGTAGTGTAACAGACGCAACATCTGTAGCATTTCTAGTAGTGTAACAGACGCAAGCCAGATGACTCCCAGCGACATTACTAGACTAGTCAGGTCTACTAGTAGCGTCGTACTAGTACTAACTTACTCACCTAGCCAGATGACTCCCAGCGACATTACTAGACTAGTCAGGTCTACTAGTAGCGTCGTTCTAGTACTAGCCTACTCACCTAGCCAGATGATTCCCAGCCAAGGTGACTCTAGTAGCGACTAACACGACCAAAAGCGAAGGAATCTCGCAGCGCTAATCCTGCTCTCCGGGCGCGTGATCCGCAGGAATGCACAGCTCTTCTGCAGGATCCGGAACCTTTAACTTGTTTTAGGGTTTATTTATAAATTGGAATACCGAGTTTCGCCAGACCCGGATTTACTATTTTTGGTACTGTATTATATTTAAGTTTAAGCATCGTATTATGCTAGAGCAGCAGTGTAGAGCCACGTATTTATAGGGATAATATTATGTTTTGGTACTGTGTAATTCGAGTTCATATATTTCAACATATGTCGGATGTATCATTAGACATGCAGATTAAGTGCTATAAAAGTATACTGTTTATGGTGCGATTACCAGTAGGGTGCCCACCACCTGCTAAGTGCTCAGCCCTGAGGAGGTTCAGTGCGCGTTGAGCGCTCATGAGGTGTGTGTGTGTGTGATAATTTTGCTCTTTAAACGAGAACCTGCGTTGGGTGAGCCTTGTTAACTTTTTACATTGTTAATTTTTTGTAGTGTAAATAGTACTTATATATATATAACGCTTTTGGTTTTCATTTGGAGCATGCAGTGTTTTTTAAATACTTGCATTGTAGAGCAATTCAAGGTTTCGAAAAATTGATATACTTTGATTAAAACATAAGCCTCATTTGATGGTTCGCACTTTCTTCACAAATTTCGGTATAATATTGCATGATCCGAATGTTTGGTGCATCATTTTAGGCCACATATACACATTTTGGAACCTCTCGCATTATGTCATATTCTGTCTCAAAAGGTCAACTCGAAATTAATCGAAAAATTTTGAACCTGTGAGAATTTTTTGCGATACGAAAAATAAATGGATTGAAATCTCCACTGAAATCTGCAAGATTTGTTTTCTCTCTTTTCTTCCTTCTTAATCACTTATTTCCCTCACCCCTATCCCCTCACCCCTCCCTGCTCTCAATGCATGGTATACTGAAGGTTACATGGAATTTAAAAGCAAAGAAAACACCAAGCAAACTCACCATATCGATATTGAAAACGCTTCGGAGTCCAGCTCCATCATCAGTTCGAAAAACTAAAAAAAACTAGCAGCATTAAAAAAAACTAGTTTAGGAGCTGGACTCCGAAACGTTTTCAATATCGATATGGTGAATTTGCTCGGTGTTTTCTTTGCTTTAAAATTCCTTGTGAACTTGCAGTATAAGCAGACTAAAAATATAAGTACTTATATACTGAAGGTTGTTTTTACCCCCACAGGTGCCCGGACAAGCTTTTCAAGCCATCCTCTCCTACTCGCACCGTCAGCACGCAGCATTCAAGGTATGGCGCCCTGTTGGTCTGGTGTCAGTTACGCCTGAAATAATATTCCTTAATAATCGTTTATTACATGGGAAACCTGTACTGCGTACAAACTGCCCATTTCGGCAGCCTATTGAGAAATAGGCTGCCGAAATGGCAAAAAAATCGGCAAAAGTTTATATTGATTCAAGGACTTGAAGAGGTTATCGCCGTCAGGTCACGTCAAGTCCTATGAAGTTTCTTCACTATTTCTTTAAACTAAAACTCCCATCCTAAATGGGATGGAAGTCTGAAATTTGGAATAGTATTCTAGCCATTTTTCTTCATTTCAAGTACTTTGACATAAATTTTGCAAACATTGCATTTCAACTGTTATCAATATGGATAAAATTTAGCACCCGATATTTATGTTAAATTTTGCAGTGCTCCTTTCCGAGCATTTTCTCGATGTGCGCAGGTTTAACTATTTATTCTTCGTAGATCCGTATACCATATACACTTATGAATAAGAATCCCTGTGGCAGATATATAAGTCTTTTTACCCCAAAATTATGTGAAGCTTCCGTAGATCAAAGCCAAAATAATGTCGTTTCGTTGTCGTACATTAGAAGTGGAAGAACATGCCTCTTTGCCTATAAATATTTGCGGTGGAAGAGTGAAATCTTCCCCTCCCATCTTACTCAGTTCCCTTCTCTTCCAAGTGTTTTCTTGGGACTGGTGACTTAAAGAGCGCCTACGTTTAATTTACAGTCTTTGGTTGTTAGTCTGTTACACGTCGTGTATTTCCTTCACTGCAAACTAAATGATATTATAGAAATAATCTTAATTATACATTGTCATTTGTGAATACATGATATTAGTGTCACTATTATCAGTTGCGCAGTTCATTGCTGTGATTATTCGTGAATCAAATGATGCACGGTAAAATAAATAATAGGGTCCCACTACTGTCCCTTGCACAAGCAAGGACATTCATACCAATCCTAACATGCGCTTCCGAATCCAGTGGAAAAGAACTGGTATTGCAGGGGACTACGATGTGAGGGACTCTTATTACGAAACAATTATTGCAGAATGTATAATATCAGTTTTTGGAAGTGATAGCGTAAAACAAGTTTATTAATTTAGTGTTATTTAGCGTTGCTTCAATAGGATACTTGCGTGATATTTTAGGGCATTGATTTTAAAAGGCAATACATTTGTGAGTGCTCCGGGTTAACACAGACGTCACTACCGCAGATGACGGAGGGTTTGGTGCCACACAAGGGCGGCTGCCACTGCGGCAGCGTCAAGTTTGAGGTGCGAGCTCCCCCTGTCCTACAGGTCATCGAGTGCAAGTGAGTACCCACATCAGCGCCCATACAACCTCACACAGGCCCACACAGCCTCACACCAGCTCAACACCCCAGCCCCTCACAGGCCCACAAGCCTCACACCAGCCCAACGCCCCAGCCCTACATAACCCCACACGGCTTCACACCAGCCAACACCCCAGCCCTACACAACCCCACACAGGTCCTCCACAAAGGTCACTCCTGCCACACAAATGCCCTCAATAGTGTCCCCCTTGCCACCCACAGCCCCACGCAGACCCCAAACAGGCCCCATATCAGCACAACACCAGCCTCACACAAGCCCCTTACTGGCCTCTGCAATTGAATACATTTATTGATGATGGTCTTCCTCCTTATGGAAAATTAGAATTATTATAACTGCATTTGCAATGCTAAGTCTTTACTAAACACAATATCGTAGCAATTGAACATGATATATGTCCCAAATTGGGTCGTACCATGACGGAAATTGAATGCAGGAAGCAAGCAATGCTGAACTCGTTGCATTTAAACGCTGAGAGCGTGACCGAACATACGCAGGACGCTAATCCCGAGCGCTGTTGTGGCAAACAAGCTTTTCCATTACTGGAAATATTTAAGGATTAATAAGTTGAACAGAAACTTGCCTCAACTTGTGACCGTCCAACTACGAATCTGTCAAATGTGGCAAACTTTGTTTTAGTTTTAAAGTGAATTCTTGGTTAATGGAATATTCGAGATGCATTTTATACTTGATACGAGTAAAAAAGCAGTGTAGAGTCTTTTGTGTACGGACACTTTGTGCAAATTTTGTTCGTGTCTACTATTGGACAATGGATAAGTGAACTAATTTACAATTGCTGTGTTGTCTTTACTGCTTTATTTTGTGGCAGCTCCGTAGCCAACTGCAAAGTCGTCCTTAATTCATGCTATGCAGGCGACACCAACGATAATATTTCCTAATGGAAAATTCAATTTCCGAACTAAAAGCATTACCTACGGCATCTGTTAATCAATGTTAATTTTCAATCGTATATAAGAAATTTGTCCTAAAATATATGTATTCTATCCATGTATATACAAGCGCATGTTTCAATGTCTTTCGCGTGAATTTAGCTTTTCTCTATTGATTGCACTTGAATTTTCTACATTTTTGAACTGTTGATGAAATTGGTCATTGAAAACTGTTTAATGCACGAATTTATTTTTTGCTTTCAAATTCTACTTTGTTTTATTTTTTTGCTGCTATCAGAACTGCGTGAATCACTAGCGTCTAAATTGGAGTAACCCATCCTCCCATATTTTATCATCCTAATGTCTGTGCTGCTTTTCTGACAGCATGTGCATTGTTTTACGCGTTATCATATTAAGTAAAATATGTATTCTATCCATGTATATACAAGCGCATGTTTCAATTTATTTCGCGTGAATTTGGCTTTTCTCTATTCATCATGCTTGGATTCTCTACAATTTTAAACTAATAATGAAACTGGTCCTGGAAAAGTGTTCAATGAAAATATGGTGCATGAATATACTAGTTTTTTTTTTGCTTTCGAATTTTTGTTTGTTTTCTTTTATTTTATTATTATTATTATATTTTTTGCTGCTGTCTGAACTGCGTGAAGGAGGGGAATCACCACCAGTTACCAGCGTCTCAATTAGAGTCACAAATTCTCCCATATTGTATCATCCAAATGTCTGTGCTACTTCTTTTCTGACAACATATGTATATTGTTTTACGCGTTATCATATTATGTAAATGCCTTACAGTTGTTCAATCTGCGTAAAGAAGCAGAACCACCACTTCATCGTACCATCTACCAACTTCAAGCTCATCAAGGGCCACGACGCGCTCAAGACTTACTCTTTCGGTACACACCAAGCCAAGCACTTCTTCTGCACCACCTGCGGCGTGCAGAGCTTCTACATACCGCGCTCCAACCCTGATGGTTATGGTGAGACTTGCGTGTGTTGTGTCAGTTATACTTCGTCTGAAATGAGTCACAACCCTGATGGTTATGGTGAGACTTGCGTGTGTTGTGTCAGTTATACTTCGTCTGAAATGATTCACAACCCTGATGGTTATGGTGAGACTTGCGTGTGTTGTGTCAGTTATAAATCGTCTGAAATGAGCCACAACCCTGATGGTTATGGTGAGACTTGCGTGTGTTGTGTCAGTTATACGTCGTCTCAAATGAGCCACAACCCTGATGGTTATGGTGAGACTTGCGTGTGTTGTGTCAGTTATACATCGCCTCAAATGAGCCACAACCCTGATGGTTATGGTAGACTCGGACACCATCAAGAAAACTAAAGTCGAGAAATTCAACGGCAAGAATTGGGACGAAGGCATCAAGAAAAGCTCCCACATCAAAGAGTATTCAAAGGCATCGTCCGCACATTGAGTCAGCACCACATAAATTAATTTAGAGAAAACACTTTAAGATAACCGAGGCATTTTATTTAGTGTTGAGTCGGGGTCATATTACCTCTCTTAGGTAATGCACGTTATAATGACCGAGGCATATTGCGTATAGCGTAATGCTCTACACTACATTACATACAGGCTGTTTGTTGTTAAGTCCGTCCTTATTAATCATTATTTTATAAAAGATCACGTAGATATAGGCCATTTGTTAGCATCAGAATAGCCAAATGCACAATAAAAACAATTGCTCGAAATTCCTTTTTATTAACTGAATTTTTGAATTGTTTGCGTACGCGTTGTTGTGAGTCTACAAAAATTTCTTGTCATGCATTACAATGTTCCCACCTTGGCTTCGATCTATGCTCAAAAATATTTTTCTGTTGGATGATAATTTTGATTTTGGTTTTGTGTATAAAATGAAAATTTTCTTTGATGAAAATTTATTTCAATCCCATTTTTCTGTGTCGCGCTCTCTTGCAGGAACATTTTCTTTTGTTGTTGAATCCTTTTCACTAACGTGTCTATTTACTCGGCCAGTTGTTGTCATCTTTTATTAATAAATAGCTACTTTGAACTATTTCTTATACCTTCCTTATTTTAACCAGGCAGATCTTCTCTCATGCTGTTGAAGTTATGAAGCGAAATAAAGTTACAATTCATATCATATTTTCTATCAGTCTAGCTCTGATTCACCTTATCACAACCTCGAACCATCCCAACATTCAGCATGACATGAACTATGACGAGTTTTATACACACACATTCACATGGTCTATTTCCAACTGTTTCAAATAAGTTTTCATATACGAGCAATTTCGACAGAACTCGCGTTACTTATGAGTGCGAGCTATCGTCTGTAGCCTTATTTTATCAAAATCAGTTTGAATGCACGACGGCCAAGCTCTACACTCATGAACGCGAGGCAAATCCTATAAATTGTGTTAAATAATATGTCTTAGGAGCGTATTATAAAAATAGCCTTGTGGCTAATTTTTTTATACTTAATTTGATCTTATTAGTACTAAATATTACTCTAAACTATCGATGGTTATTAAGGCCATATAGTTCCCATTTTATAGATACCGAATAAAGTTTACTGGCATGCATCGCTACTCGCTGCTTGCATTTGCTATCATAAAATACAATTAATATATAAAACCTGTTACTCCTCCATTTGGGCATATTTACCGCACCTAAATTCGGATACACGGTAGAAAACGGTAAGCAAGAACACCGCGCATAAGCAGGTCATCGGTAGTAGGTCCCAAAACCACATTATAACCGTCCTCAAAATCCGTTCCGGCTTGGACACGCACACATCAGGGAAGTCCGCGTCCGGAACGGCCCAAGTGTGAGCGAAGGAGAACCATTCCTCGAGGTCACATTCGCCGGTGGGCGGGCAGAGAATGTTGCTGATGAACGCTGGGTCGCTTGTCATGCTCTCATCCGTGTGGTAAAACACCTGCAAATGAAAATTAATTATCAATATTTAGGGATGGGAGAGTATTCGTTATCAATATTTAGGGATGCAATCTTGAATCTACATTGTTGTCATAAATTCAATCATAGATGCATGTCAAAGAAGAACGCTACGTAAAGCGCTAAAATGAGAATGAATTTTGTTGCGTTATTCGAGAAATCGGCAATTAAGACGCATTGATTGAGTAGCGAATAAACTAATAATTCAATCTTGACAATAAGGTTAAATTTTTATGGAACAAATTATGCAAGTCATGTATGTTAGTCAATAGGATTATGTTTGCGAACGATTAAGAAACACGAAAAATGTGCAATCAAAAGTAGATTGACCCATAACTAATGTATATATTTACAATAAATAGAAATATCATAATAGTTCAGTTTGATGGAATGTGTAACCAAATAAAATTAAGACTGGAAGAACTGAAAATAGTGAAAAAAACTAGGGGCCAATTCACGTGCAATGAAATTGGATGGCACACAATCACAATTAAGCGCTCATTTAAAACAAACTTCGGGCTTGAAGACGAACTTCGAAAAAAAAAATCTACTTTTATTGACCGTTCTTCCTTAAATTTTAATATAGAAAGAAATTACGTGTTTCTAACAGAAAGTAAGTTGAGATACACGCTGTCACATGGTCACATGCTATGGACCATGTCATCTATTTTTAACATTGCGTAATTCTCGCAGCTTGCTGGGCTTTGAACTCACAACTCACTGCCCCAATCTTGTTATTGTCAAGCACCCGGCCATATTGCCGATTTTGACAAGAATAGTCACAGAAAGCTGGAATCAAACCTGCAACTCACTGCTCCAATCTATATAGTACGCTGTACTCTGACCTCACGGCCACCCTGATTTTATTCAGTGATTACCTTGACGAAGTAAGTGCCATTGTCGCGCCTGTGCAGCTCGTAGACGAGAGCGGCGGCGTAGGGCGGCTGCGTGAGAGCATCTATGCCGAGCGTCTTGAGCTGCGCCGCTACCGTCTCGTCATCGCCCGAGAACAGCGCCAGGCTCGGCCCTAGGCCGCCGCTAGAGGACTTTAGGCGCATGTTCTTGAGTATGGTGTTCTGGAGACGGCCTGTAGGAATGTCATTTGTGGTTGCTGATGCAATGCTTTGAGGTTTTATTACCACGTTTTTCTTAGCTCGCTTTCGTGTCCGTCTGTCTGTGATGATCAAATCTTATTTTTTTAAGTATTTTATTTTAAATATTTATCAAGGAAAAGGAATAATTAATTTATGAGGAGATACTATAGCTGCCACTAATTAACGAGCTATCAGCCTTGGGCCATACTTTAAAAACTCGATAAGTTAACGTAAGTACTTACGCACTATTTTCTTGTCTATGATTGGTGGATTTTGCTTGAAAGGCCGTCAATGATTGGCTAATGAACTTACGATCTCTTAACTTTTTTTGAAAGTATGGCCCCTTGTGTGTAGGCGCTACAAGCCCCGGAAGGACCCAGTAACACTTTAGACGAGGCCAGCAGCATGGCAATCAATCATGCAGTATTCTGCATGATTGATTGATAATATGATAATATTCTGGCTGTTTTCCTTGCTTTTAAATTCCTGGTAAACTTGCGACTTAAGCAATCTAGTAATTTTTATGCAGTTTAAAGTTTTACTGGTTGACATTACTGTACCCGGGTTCAGGCACCTAAATTAGTTTTTGACTTTGGTTATTAATTAGCAACAGATTTATACAGCTAATTAGTGAGTCTCAACGAGCGCGTTGATTAAAATTTTAACAGACCAGCCCTGAGACGCAGAAGTTCGTTGGTGCCGAAGTATACGTGACTGAAGAGGAAGTCAGACACGTTCTTCATGGCTGGTATCAGCTGCGTCGCCCACACCGGCAGGGTCTTGTTCACTGCTATCTGGTAGAATTAAGGAAACGTGGAGACCGTAATTCAAAATGTTCATTATTACAGACAAAAAATAATGAATTCCTCACTGCAATTTAGTTTTCGAGGTGGACGGAAGTTAGAGATCCTCATCCGAGTGTATTCGAGTTAGGAAAATCATGAGATTATTGCAAATCTAAGAAAAAATTGCCATAAAAATTTTTTAATAAGATAGATAAAACATAAATAGGACAGGTTAACTGAGCATTTTATTTAAGTACTAACTAAAGAAGGAGAGCTTCGCGTCCTGTTCCCTATATTTCACAAACTTTCGATCTCAACGTGCTTGTACATGGGAAAGTTTTAGTCGACAGTTTAAGCTGCAAATAATTTGATTCCTCGTTTTTCTGGCCTATAGCGTATACGCGAGTGAAGCATTAGAAAAAAATCTATTTTTTCATCCGCCAGTGTCAGTTTCTCGTCGAGTAATTTCTATGCTCGGTAGAGGAACATGGAACATGACAGCAATGGCGAGTTTTAGGAGGCATTTAATGAAGCAGTAGCTGAAATGGTTGCAATTGTACCAGAGGAGATGAAAAACTTTGTCGATCACGTCGAGTGCGGGTGAGAGACGGAGTAGGATCATTGAGCATCATCCACCTTGTTCAGCGAACTGACAGCGCGACGCAAAAACAGCTACCAAGACTGTTGCTGCCCAACTAACTTCGCTTTCCGGCGCTGAAATCAAATTCTTTTGACTGCAAGTGCCCGCTTCTTGCAAATATACATTGAATAAGATTTTATCATGATATTCATATTATTTCAAAGTGGAAAGCATTTGTCGCTAATACTACCGGCTAAAACTTTCTTCTCATATAAACGCCTGAAACTTTTAAGGGGGACATAGATAAGGAGAACGCGATCTAAAGAAAATAGCAGCAAGATTAGCCAGGGCAGACTCGATCATATTGTCTGATGGTTTGCTTACGGCCCAAATCTGCGACGCGTTAGGGAACGCGTCCAGTATCGCGCCATATCGTCGCCTCAGCCACCTGCCCAAGTTGTCGTGCTGCCGCAAGCCTTCCTGCAATGCAAAAATTGTTCCGTGCGTAAATTATGACCCTTACGTACACGTGGTAAAGTCCGTACGTTTTTGCATAAGAAAATGTACTTTTGCATAGGTACCGTATGATAAGTATGTAGTATTTAGCAAATACGTTGCAGAACGTGAATGTTATAATAGAATATAATAGAAGTGTCGGCATTGAAGAAATAGGCCCATGGCTGTCTTATAATAATAAGTAAAATTATATTTTAATGCACCTTTTACGACATTGATGTATTTATTCAGTTGGGTTCGAAAGCATTTACTTCGGATGTATGTATCACGGTCACCAATATTCATTCAAAATCATTTTGAATCATCGTTAATATTTCCTAAATCACATTTTAAGAATTGATGGTGCAGACAAATCAGCATGATTTTAAATTTAATTAAATAGTAGAAAATCCCATTGATGTCGATTTAATAATATGCTTACAATGATAAGAGCGACGTATATTTTTCTAAAAAGACGTTTGCATTATCACTGACAATATTTCACGCAATTTTCTGCAAAAATGGCCGTGAATGTCAACAATATTTTAAATCGAACAGACGTCAAGACGTCACCCACGTCAAGCAGCTGCCCCGGGCCGTGCTGCCAGAGCTGCGTTTCGTTGCCGTAGTCATCGGTAAAAACTTTGTCCGGAGCGCTGAGTCCATTGCGAGTTACCTGAAGAGAAAACCATTCATATCAAATAAAAAATTCTAATAATATAATTGGCCTTAAGGCAATTTCTTTTCTGTCGGCGAATCTATAGATATTACAGAATTTTCCCAGCCAGCTAGGAGCCGCAACTTGCTAATCCAATTGTGCTCTTCTCAGCCACCCCTCCCTTACAACAGAATTTTACAGCTGCTGAGGAATGAACCCACTACTCATTGCTCCTAACCTCGAGTCGTGCGTTTTCCAATAAAAACGTGAGCCCACTTTAAGAATGCAACTATCACATTTAAATCGTCATGGTGTTCACTGTACACGATCATGCAATGTTAATACTTAATAGAGGGATAACAACTATCTCTAGATCTTAAAAAAGAAATGAGAAACAAAAATAAAGTAATATTTATGTGAACATTGCCACCATTACACAGGCAAAAACTGAGATTTTAAGCTACCATGGCAAAAAAATATATCGAGCTATTATTTACAGCGGTCTTAGCTGTAGGAAAAGATACATAGAGCATCTCTTAAAACCTTAACATGACGAAGTTGTACACATACCACTTGGACTTGTTGTATTGTATGCTGGGCAGGGAGGTCGTAGAAGGAAGTGCCTTGTGTTGGTGGCACAGCAAGGGCAACCGCAAGCACAAGTGAGATGACCGCAGACGCCATCTCGAACGATGTAAGTATAGATATATAAGAGGGAAATTTGAAAAGTGTTAATTAACACTCGAACACTGAATTTCTTCAGTGTTGGGGCGTTAATGTCACACACTGGAGCGGTGTTAGTGTTGACACGTTACTGTAACTAAGACAATTCTAGAAAATTAATTTCAAGCGATTGCTCCAAAACGAATAAACTTGTATTTCTCTCGGAAAACTTACCTATTCTTGCAATAGTGCACGGTCTAATGATGTGTTTTTATATATATTGGATTTATCGTGAATTAAATCTGTAAATTTACATTAATCGAATCTGCGACCACAAATACTAAGAAATGAATATTCCTGTGTACTAGAAGGTGGGTTGTTTATAACATTCGCACCTGAGAAAATTTATTCAACGTCTTGCGAACACAGCGAAACTCCGTTAACTGAACTGTACCTCACTAAGTCATCATTATTTATAGCAAAGTTCCTATCACAATTAACACTGTTTGAAATCATTTCATTGTTAACATTATGAACTTTGCTCCTGACTTATCCCTTTCTGATAACCCAGCGTTTATCTCGCACGTCTAATGTTTTCCTGATAAAGGTAGTTCTTCAGAGCTGGCTTATATAGTATATCCTTAAGTCCTCGTTAGCTAATATTTAAAAAATTATTATTCGGCTATTAAGTATTTAGTTGGCAGTGAGGTAGGTTTTTTAATTTTAATCCATTCTTCAGTTAAAACTCCCTCCAGCTCTTTTAAAGACGATGCCGGCGGGAATGAACTCTGACTTGCATCTCTAAAATCGACCATAAATGCTCGATAATATTCACCTCTGGTGATTGTGGTGCCCAAATGAGATGCTCAACTACATTAGAATGTTCGCGAGCCATTTTTTTAAGAACTACAGCTGTAAGGATCGGGACATTTTCATATTGAAAAATTGCGTTCCCTCCAGAAGCAGTGCTCAAGCCATTGGATGAACTTGGTCTTCCCAAATTCCCAAATAGTTACGGCTGTTGATTCTTCCACGAAGAGAAATCATTGGTTCGTCGGATTTCAAAGAAATAGCACCCCAGATTATTACAGATCCCCCGCCATGATGTACGGTTGAGAGAAGGCAGTCGGGATCGAATGACTCTTTTGGCTGTCAAACGTAAACTCGGCCAGAGGTTGCATGAAAATGAAGTAAACGATGATTCGTCAGAGAAAATCACATTCTTCCACTGCTCGAGGGACCAATTACGGAGGTTTTTACACCACTCTATAAACGCTTTGAAGCATTTGTCTTTGAAGCCAGAGGCTTTCTAATTGCAGCTCTTCCATAGAATCCAGATCTGTGCAGCTCTCGACGAACCGTCTTCTTTATGGAAACTGGGTTCTGTAGATGTCCATAGAGATTTGCAGTAATTTTAACAGCCGTGGTATTTCGATTATGACTCTTGTACAATTCGATTTAGGTACTGACGGTCTTTCTCAGACAACTTCGACTTTCAGCTAAACCTGTGCTTTGTTGAGGATGTAATTCCTTCTCTTTCAGAAGCAGTCATTACTTTTGAGGCAATATACCTCTCGAAACGTCAAGCATTTGGAATGTTTTTGCAACAGTAGCACCTATTTTTTTAAGATAAACTTTTTAAGAATCTAGCAAAACAATCAATAAAATGTTTCAATTAGACATTTATTTGCCAAGATTCGGAACAGTGATTGTAATTGGTAGAAAATTATAATTCTAGTGACTAGTTAGGGAATAACTGCACTGCAGTGGGCACATTATTTATATAAGGGCGTGGTCACCCTCATCTCTCAGGGAAGGCTTAATTGATTGCGGGGGTTTTGGAAATAAAGGTTTTGCGCGTAAAGGCTTCGTTTATGAAGGCGTAGGTTCACAGATTTTTAATTTAATTGTAATTATGGGTTAAAACATAATAAATTTCGTCTTGGTCTTCGAAATCTTGCAATTTCTTTACAATAAAGCCTCTAACCTGACTTTATCAGTCTGCTAGTGTGGGCTCGTCGGCTGCAACCATGCAACCATCACTCTATTGGTGGTTACAGCCTCTAATTTTATAATCAAACTTAAACATTCGCTTTTGAACCGCTCAGAGGAAGTTCTTCTATTCTTTCTCTCTGAGCCTTATCGATATTTAGCAAATATTGATCTGTAGAATCCTAATACTACTGTCTACTGATTATTTCTACAGACCATTTCTAGTTACGGTTTATCCATGAACTATGTTAAAAGTAATGTAAAAGCTTTATTGTTAATAATAAATAAAATTAGATGTGCAATTTAGTTAGCGAGCACAAATGTCTCAATTTTCCAAAGAATGCGTTCTTTATAAACAAAAATGTAAGATTTAGATTAAAATTTGCTATTCCAACATGCAGCAGCGTCGCATCTAGCGTTGAAATCATAATATCAGTGCTGATAACTGCTTATCTGGCGTTAAAATCATCACATTGGTGCTGATAACTGCTTATATCTGGCGTTGAAATCATCACATTGGTGCGGATAACTGCTCATCTGGCGTTAAAATCATCACATCAGTGCTGATAACTGCTCATGTGGCGTTGAAATCATCACATTATCGTCATTCAACTTCATTTGACCCAATCTCATTTAATTCACATCCGTGTTTTGGCTGGTCATCCGATGGCCGACAGTTATCATTTAGGAAAGCAAGTAAAATGACGAGCGTCCACGTGATTCTCACAGTCGGAGGTTCCAGCATTACAGGTAATCGTATTTTTATAATGATTTTCAATAATCAACCTTATTCATCAGTTATATCAAATATTCATATTAGTAAATAATAATTCAAATGTTATATCGTATCAGGATCGACGACAATTAAGTCGATTATCGCACAAAACTTATACTTGCTTTTCCTGACATTCGTTACGAAAAGGCAAGGATAAATCGCTTTGAAGTGGTAAATAACTTGACAATTGAATTGTAGATCGTCTTTTTAATGGTAGTATCAAGTTATCTCGCTGCTTGAAGCTTAACAATGCGTGGGAAAAATAATTTGGTGTAAACACACGAGCCAAATTGTGGCGTTTCAGTGAGCTCATTGTCTCATATAGAGCGTCACGGTATTATTTAATTGTAAATAGTGACAACAAAGAGCTAACTTTGGTCACTGTTTGCCACACAATCCCTGTCCATGTGAACGGGTGTAGTTTCTCACGGGAAAATTGTAGCACAAAAAAAAAAAAAATGCTCAATTTCGTTCTCTGTATTGAAATCCTTTATGGCATCAGAACTGAAGACGATGCAGTAAATGTATTCATATTCGTATATAATGTACGGTAGTGGAAAATTGCATACGAAACTCTATGATCTTCTTTATGATCTTCTTCTTCCTAAATTTTGCGTAATTGTGAAAAACGTTCACAGATTTGTTACTTGAAAATTTTTTACTATCATGAGCAGGTTTTTGTTTTAAAATGATTCGCCTATTTTAATGGCACTCACATTCGGTTGAGATATTATATTCAATTTTGAGGATAATAAAAGGTATAGTAGAGAAGTCTAACTCCTATTTTTCTGACGATCGTATAACAAATGAAAGCTACAAATAATTCAACAAAGAATCCCGCGTTGAAACGATGACTGGCATGAGATATCCGTAGATTTTTAGTGGAACTTCGAGAAAGCTGCTTCACTCAACCCACTGTACCCCAACCCCTCATGGGTGTTGAACCCTCTGGGGAGATGTTGGCTAGGGGTTGCATGTACCCCAGAGATGTGGGGTGCTCCACCATGGTAGCCTGTAGGCACGTGCTTAGGTTGTGGGTGCACAGCTTTTCCTTCGTAGTGGACTTTAGCAACGTATCCCGAGCCCTTGTTCACGTAATAAGACACCGTCTGACGTCGTCCGTCTGGCAGCTGCACGTAGTACGCGCCTTTGGTGTCTTGGCCGCTCCTGCTCTCCTGGTGGCCGAAGTCGTTGCCGCCGTACTCGTCCTTGACGATGTACCTGAAGTCGTACCTCGCAGGCTGTGGGGAAATTAATGAACCACTGTATCACCTTTCATTCGATCATATCTCATCAAATGCAATTGATGACGTTTCTAAATTTTTTGAAAAATCTGAGTTCCTGAGGTCTAACATGCCCAGGCGGGCGCATGAGATTCTAATTGCAAGTTAATTGCAATATATCGAATGCAATAATTTAGGTATTATTCAAACCCCAATTTTGATAATTAGTTTTCAACTACAGTAAATTTAATTAGTAAATTATTTTACTCGTCACCAAACTTCAAGTAATACATAGCCGAGACTAGGTAGTTACATGTATAAATATTTATATTATTCGCAATTTTTTGCATTATATGATATTAATTGTATTGATATAGAACATCTCCGGTTTTTTTACACTCAATGCCGCATGCGAAGGCAAGTACAACGCTATAGGACTTTTTTCTAGTTCTATAAGTAAAAAATTTCCGTGAAATTCCATTCGAGCATTAGAGCAATTCGTATTTTATTCGTTCAATATATTTTACTTAAACTTTGTTTATTTCATCTTCATCTTTATTTTTGAAGACTTGGAAAAATTCATCCTAATCATCGATTAAATTTGTAACGAAAATTTAGTTGATAAGCGCAATCAAGCAGCGGTGACAGCGTGCGTGCGATTGCCAGGCTCAGCAACCTTTCTTCTGCTGCTGTATTAAAGGATTCTGAGTAGTTCCTGTATGAATTGCACAACAAATTCTGTATTGTATATTAAATCATTTCTAACTTCTCCTATAGCTAAGACATGTGCTTGTTCTGCATTACAGGAGTCAATGATTAACTTCAGTTATAAATAATTAATTATAGAGCAGTGATGCCGCGTTACCAACGACGCGTTAAGGAAAGTAGAAGTTGACATCTTCACCAGAGAAAGTTTCTCTTGCGTTTAATACATTATGAAACAAGTTTTTTTACGCCTACCTACATTGCCACGTATTTTTTACGTGTTAACTGCTGCTTAAACGTGGACCAATGATTGCATGTTTGCCGTTTATTATTGGCCATTATACGTGCTTCAAACTTAACAGCAAAATAAAATTGTAGCTGACAGTTCCTAATCATATACTTTTTATTTTATTTTATTGGTTGTAATGGCTGCTTGCTTCTTGAAATGCGTACTAAATAATAAAGATGCTACTCGAACGGTTGACGTCTTAGTCATACCTACACCAATTCTGTTTTTTGCATCAAAGGGCGTTTGGTGGCCTTTAAGATCTGCCAAGTGTGCAGGACTGGCTTTCATTACACATATTGGTTTATTAATCTAAAATCATTTTCGTTTTGATTGATGCGTAATAACTTTTTTTTTCTTTAATGAACCACCAAAGATGTTTTTTACAAGAACCCATTGCTGAGTTCTTGTAAAAATCAGAAAATAAATAGTACAGGTCTTGCTGTTGCAGATATTTCAGCCATTTTTGATACACACGAAGTGGTGCTCCTTCTCATGACAACCAAGCAAGGTACTCACGTGGTAGCTGGGCTCCACGTAGGTTGGTATGTGGTGGTCGTGACTGGTAGCGAAGTGGTCATCGAGTTGTGCGGCGTGTTGGTGGACTACCAGCGGCTCCTCGTATTTGGTTTGCAGATGATGGTTCGCGAGGTCATGGGGCTGCTCGAAAAAAACTGTTGGTGTGGCGGCAAATGCGCGACGTTTGTTATGTTTGATTTTATTATTTTCCACGGGGCTGGCAAATAGGTGATTCTGGGCTTGGTTATTTTGTTTGGTATGAGGAATGGTTATTCCTGTCGTGAAGGAAGAAGCAAAAGGCCCTTCATTGTTATAGTATTCTTTTTGCTCAGGGCTTGTGAGGGTGTTTTGGTTCTGGTCATCGGAGCGAAAAATTGTTTCGTGGGCAGCGACGAGAGAAGATGGTTCTTTTTGAGAACCACTTGAGACGTGAGTAGACACGGCAGTGTCTGGGCTAGGTTGGAACGACGGATGGTTCTCCGAATCGGAATTAGTATCTGAAAGTTTATGGCTAAGAGGTACGAAAGATATTAGAGTTTCTTCGTTATTTTCATCATTTGATTGTCCACCATGAAACCTGTTGCTTGAAGCAAGAAAAGCGTTTGCGATATCGTCTCGATTTTCCTCAATGTGGGGAACATCAGAAAATCTGTTGTCGGTAGTCGGAGCCGATGGACTTGGGTCGTTCGCCGGAAGAGGAAGCTGTTTGGCGTCTACGGATCCCGCGTTCGAGTCGTGATAGAAGAAAGGTCGGAACGAAGCTTGGGTGATAGGCTGCATTTCGGGCTGAGTCGGAAGCTCCTTGGCTTTCTGTCGTGTCGATTGTTTAAGCTTCAGTCCCGTAGTTGGGAGGTTGTTGGTCGTACGTTGAGGCTGGTACCCATTGCTGGGTTCTTGTAAGAACTCAAGAAGAGTTTGTGGCAGGCTTTGGGCAATGATAGGCTGCAGGCGCTCGTAGGTTTGGGGGTAAGTGACTGCCGCGCATGAGCAGATTATTCCCGCCAATGCGAAAACCTGAAGGAAAACATTTTAGATTCAAGTGTGAAAATGGGCTGAATAGTGAATAGGTTGACTAAGATTTGTCTTTTGAAAAATATGTAGGCTATTCATCTGCCGGGAACGTTTCAAGTAGCAGTAGATGAATTATTTGTACTTGTCCTATTGTTAGCTTGTAAGTGAACATTTTTGAACGGAGAAAACTAAAATAATTCTACTAAAAGCATTAAATGGACATATGATGGCAATAAATTTCAATATAAATATTACTAACGGATAGCGTCTACCGGTAGCTTAAAGAACTTGCCTGCAGCACACATGCGAGATATAACTGGTAAAGCATAAGATGTTCATAAAGAATGAAACTTGATCGCGAGGAATTTAAGAAAGTCATATCAGCTAATGACATTGAAAAATCTTCAGAAAATGAAAAAATAATGTAGACTCTCGGGCGAGGCTGAACTTCAATACCATACATATGAGCTTTCTAAGTAGATTGGTTGCATTGTATTATATGTAATTACTTGTACATTTTTGTTGTTTTCAGTTATTAGTAATTGATATTAAATAGATTGCGCAGACCTAAATCACCTGAAACTAGAATGTACCGGAATTTCATGAAGCGGCATTTTACAAAGTCACTATTAAACCATTTAAAACTATCATTATTTATAAAGTATTAAATTATATGATGGTGATAATAAAACCTTATTTGATCGTTCTGATCCAAATCCCATTTGCCGTCTGCTATTGCATATCAGTTTCCACCTGACGCGTGGTGTTTAGAATATCAAAATAAGAAAAGTTCTTTTTGACTTCGAAAGAACTTTCAGGACTTTTTCGCCCACAACGATATATTTAGAATAATACAAGAATTTTAAATCTAATACAGACATTTAATACAAAGAAAGACATGTTAATACAGAATTAGGATAAATTAGTAAACAAAATGACTCTCCAATATTAGGAAAAGAATTTAAAGCCGTCAACCATTTTTCTGACATCTCAAAGCTCCATCGACATATCTATACTAATGACGTTTTGTATTTTAGATCAGTTTCCCTGCGAACCTGGAACGCTAAGAAACATGATTTGCGCACCTTGAGTGTAGTCATTGTGGCACCAGATGAGGACCAGCGATAACCGTGCACGTGCTGCCCTGGGGGTGGACTGGCGGTTGCCCAAAATGTGCCCGCTTATATACCCACTGACGGTGCCATCAAGGCAGATGATGGAGAGAAGTGCCACAGCTACGGGGCACTCGTAAAATGATTCTCGACACTCGTTGTCGCATGTTTATGAGCTGTGACGACACGTTAATCATGAACATGATAAAACAGTGGGCATGGCAATGCTGTGAAAGGTTTATACATTGACGTAATGTCATGAGCAGGTCTAATTTTATGGTATTTGTACCCGGAAAGAAATACGAGGTAAGCATTGATTAAACAAACATTAATGTTTTTTCAAAACCATGCTACACCATGCATGCTATTTTACACTCAGAGAAATTAGTTTAATTCGTCCTAATAACAATGCACTATTTGCCCTTGTAAGGATCATCCTGACACTTTTTGGCCTGGCAAATAGGCGAGTCAATGCTACGGGCAGGAAGTATGTCACTAATTGGATAAATGACATATTAAGTTTTCTGAGTGTACGCTAAAACCAGTGATGCTACACGCATTGAGCATAAATGTGACCTAAATATGCTACATGCAACTAAATTTAGTAAACATGTTTACTAAATACATGCAATGTTGAAAATGTTAGTAGCAGGTTACAGTATACAGGAGGCATTTTCTGACAGAAATAGGGCAAATTTGTACTGGTTTCACACATGAACATTCAACTTTACAATTGTTCTGTTGTAAGACAACGATTGTGCAATGAAATATTACTCTCCACTCATGTCAGTAAATTGACATTGTCTTTGCACTTCCCTAAAACGAGTTTCCCCGCGCTCTGTTTCACTGAAGAACAAAAAAAAAAACAGTGCAACGATGTCAAAGAATGAATACAATGTAATAATGGTGGCAATGCTCTTCGAAATACATCTCAGCTTCAATGCACTGAAGCATACTCATCTACTCGAGATTAATTCAGTTGTTCTTGCTAAGCTTATATATCTACTTTATTCAATTCAATTTATTCAATTATATACAGAGACATCAATTTCCCGACTGAGTCCCACAGCTGAGGCCGTACTATCAAAACTCGCTTTTAAACATGCGTAGCGGCCTATGCAAATGAAGCGGCTTACGTACACGCGTATATATAGCGGCCTGTTTCTCATCTGTGATTGGTGGGTTTAGCTTGAATAGCCGTCATGTGATTGCCTGACAGAGTTACGAATTCGCAACATTTCTGTAGGTGCCAGAAGACATAGGTCAGGTGACTCATGAAGCTTGTCAGGCTGGATAGCCATTTCACTCGCGCATCAAAGATGTATTAACTTCCGAACTAAGTTGATTTTGTTATATGCGACCAACACAATATTTTATTGTGCTTTCACGCATCAATGCAAGTATAATTGGTTAAATTAAAAATTTCAGTCAAAAGAAGTTAGAAAATTAGTTATACATGTTATTAATAGATGTGAAAGTTTCTTGAATTGTTATCGATATTATCATGTATTGACGAACGTACGGAACGTAACCAGAATAGAGAGCTTGGAAATGTCAAAAAAGCGTCTATACAATCTTCGTTTCGTGAAACCTACAGACATTTTATGTGGCAAGATATGCCACAACATGGCGCAGAATGGCATCAAATGGTAACGGCCTTATACAAAACAAATAAAATGTGAAAATGCTATGCGGGTTTCGGTGGAGACTGAAACAAAACAAAATTTACGCTGCATTCAATTTACAAGCAAGCTGGAATACGTATAATGTTCATGACGGAGGCTGTCGAAGATTGTTCAATGCAGAGGCTACACAGCTTGCCGATTGCGTCTAGAATGTTTTCATTATTTGTTATCATAATCTGTAACCATAATTATTATAAGTTTCATCTAGGTACGCAAGGGTGGATATGAATACAATAACAAACGAAATTCATCAAGGATAAATATTTGAAATATCTTTCAATTTTTTTGTATATTTTTCTATGCTGTAAACCTGGCAGCACAAAGGATCTGTTGGTGCGCGTATCATGCAGGATATTTTTCGTATCGGGATATAACCTGGACCTAAAAATTTTATTCTCAGCAGGAAAATAGTGAGGTATTGAAACAGTGGGTGAAATTAAAAAATTTTAATTTTATCATGCAAGTAGTATAAAAAATTTTAAGTTAAAAGGTGCAATAAATTTGTTTTCATATTATAAAACGAGTTCTAAAGTGGAGTTCTATGTTGTATGTAAAATGTAGATTTGAACTGATCTGTTTTTAATTATTATAAATTAGCTTCATTATTATGAACGGGATTAGGGTAAACATAAATGAAGGATTTTCGCGTAACCGGATTCAAAATTTTTAGGGTTGATCAAATCCGGCAAACGCCTGGCTTACATGCAAATATTATATGCATATCTCTATATATTGGTTGGGAGGTGTGTTTGAATTAATCAGCGAAAATTGACAGGGGGCTGTTCGAGGGCGTATTCTAAATACTCAACTCGAGGGTATATTGCCAAACTACCAAGTTTACCCTGAAAAAAATTTTTGATTTTAAGAACTTTAGTATGATTGATAGAAACAATATTCACATTCTTATCAAGATATTTATCCCATATGCCTTGCAATGCCATCTATGGGAAATACGCCAGGTTTGTTGTTTTGCATCTCAGTTGGGAAACATTCGCGAAATGTAGCTATTAGAACATAAAAATGCAACTTTTTTCATGCGTGTTTTCATGGGTTCATATTTTGTTTGATAAGGAACTGCTAATTATATAAAATTACACATAGTGGCAACAAGTGTACTCAAGAGTACCAAATTGTGGGATCAAGTGTTCTCACGAGAAGCACATTGTGGCAACAAGTGTGCTAGCGGGTATCACATTGTGGCAACAAGTGTGCTCGCGGGTATCACATTGCGACAACAAGTGTGCTCGCGGGTATCACATTGCGGCAACAAGTGTGCTAGCGGGTATCACATTGTGGCAACAAGTGTGCTCGTGGGTATCACATTGCGGCAACAAGTGTGCTAGCGGGTATCACATTGCGGCAACAAGTGTGCTAGCGGGTATCACATTGCGGCAACAAGTGTGCTCGCGGGTATCACATTGTGGCAACAAGTGTGCTAGCGGGTATCACATTGTGGCAACAAGTGTGCTAGCGGGTATCACATTGTGGCAACAAGTGTGCTAGCGGGTATCACATTGCGTCAATGGTTGAGGGTCGACGGGAATGGTGTGAATTTTTGTGAAAAACTTACACTTTCTCTTTCTAGCTCTCACTTTTGCCGAGCTGCTTGCGAAATTCGTATTACACAACGAAACAAGCATTGCGGGCACACGCCTAAGTTTTGATTTATTGTACATTTTTTTGTTATACTTGCCGGGTAACTTTTTCGGTAAGAAATCAAAAGAGCCTGGTGATGGTTGAGTATGAGGTTAAGATTATTATCATAGTTAGGTTTATTATATTATTTCAGGTTATTATCTTAGTTAAGATTATTGTTTTAGTTAAGTTTATTATCGTATTTAAGGTCATTATCTTAGTTAAGATTATTATATTATCTAAGATTATTATGTGAGTTAAAACCATATTCTGTGAGTTGATGGTTGTGCCTACCGCGCGTGCTAGCGATCTACCTACAATGAGTAGGTTGGTAGATAGGCACTTAGGTAGGCAGAAGTAGAGTAAGTCGGTAGGTGTTGGCTTATATCAGGTATAGGTGTGTAGGTATCAGGTGGACATGTAGGTATTAAGAAGACAGGTAGGTATTAGGTAGAGAGGTAGGTATTAGGAAGACAGGTAGGTATTAGGTAGAGAGTTAGGTATTAGGAAGACAGGTAGGTATTAGGTAGAGATTTAGGTATTAGGAAGACAGGTAGGTATTAGGTAGAGAGGTAGGTATTAGGAAGACAGGTAGGTATTAGGTAGAGAGTTAGGTATTAGGAAGACAGGTAGGTATTAGGTAGAGAGGTAGGTATTAGGAAGACAGGTAGGTATCAGGCAGAAAGGTGGGTATGAAGGAGGTTGGTAGGTATTAGGTTAATAGGTACTAGATATCAGGCAGGTAGGTAGGCATCTGGTATGTACTTTTTAGCTTCATGCGCGTCCCTGACGTAAAAAATGCTACCGGAGACTCCCAATATTATTTTTCTTCTATTCACAAACGCCTGGCGTCATTCGTACGGGTGCAAATTCAATAAAAGATATAAGCTGAAACCTGGACAATTTTTTTGCCTTTTTTAACAAAGTTCCTAAAATATTGGTCTGCATATTAGAATGCCTAGTTTTCCACTTACAAGACGTGTCAGTAAGTGAAGACTCGCAAAAATGCACCGGATCTTATGGAAGTACTTATTAAAAAAACGTGCTTTTATTTTCCGAAAGTCATAGATGTTTGGGAGTAAACATTTTGATCATATATGCATTATGGACATGAGCTCACTCAAAGAAATGGGTGAAAATTTGTCCAAATTATCGATGCACCTCTTGCCCCAGTATGGATAATCCTGAGACAGTTTGGTCCGACAAAAGGACATATTTGTGCTTCGTCCACTCTGTGCACCTGATACATGCAAAAAGTATGTTATTATTTGGACAAATGAGCCAGTTACTTTTCTAAGTGAGGACGACTTTCTCTGCAATTAGGATGCGTGTTTGATGAACCAAAAGTTCTTACTTCTCAGGATTGTGAATAAATATTTTTCTAATTTACTGACTTAATATCGGGATATCTACTGATTTCAAGTGTAAACATGAAAAACACGTCGCGAAGTGAAAACAGATCAATCCTAAACAATCACATAAGAAAGAAAATATAGAAATAAGACATCGTCGGTAATTTGTCATGGCTCGTAAACCGGCATGCGCTTTCTACGCTGTACGAGCGCATCCACTGAGCGCATTCTCAACACGCGTGACGCGATCGTAAGAATGCGTTGCCCGCATGGCATGTTGTGGTGGGTATGCGCATGGTCAGCATGAGTTAGCGTGAACATGTTTTCTTGCGTTCACACTCGCTGCATGTCGCCATTCACGTTTAGAATGTGGTCAAAGTTGAGTCAAGAGTAGATTTGTAGTCATAAATGGACGTGAGCAGCAATCTCCATTCACGTTTAGAATGTGATTGAAGTAGAGTCTAAAGTAGATTAGAATAAGACTTGGACGTACAACGTTGTTTGACTGGGGTATTATATGTATTTGCTCAGAGTTTTGGGAAGAATAACCTTATTTCAATGTTGCTTCATATTATGTCATGTTATCAACTACTCGTTCTTAAACCTTTGAAAGAATCTTCTCTTGAAAATCTCAATTATGATTTGAGGAAGGCACAGCAAAGCGCAAAATTTCGACGCTAAAAACAAATGAAACGTTTACGAAAGAAGTACATTTTGAATATCTCCAATTTTTTGAAGACAGAGATTTTCGTGGACAATCCCGCAAATTAATTGGAAAAAAATCACCCTCCATTTAAAATTAATAAGTATTTAACTTCCTATTGAGTTACTCTGACGATCAAGCTTCAAGCAGCGTAATATGTGAACAAAATTAAATTGTCATGCAGCACTGAAGTAAGGCCATAAGTCCACGCAGAGTGTCCTAATTTTCCGAAACTTTATTTGCAAAGGTGGCTAAACTTTTCAGAGTGAAGTACACACGCGAGAATTATTCATAATATTTGGGCGGTTAACGGAGAACAGATTACGGAGAAAAGTAATTATGAGAAATCACATTGGGCAGTTTTTTTCCTGGGAACCAACAGACATGACCCAAAATTTAAGAAAATGATTCCCTTAATTGATCAATATATGAAGTTGAGCTAATTATTATAAATTATTACTGAGAGTCATCGTTTTCTTACGAGTGTATCAATATAGTCTTTGTATTGACGTTACCAAGAAAATATACTCATGGCGGGAGCCATACATCGGCTTCCAAATCTATAACCACCTACTTTATTGTATTTCAATGTTTTCGGTACTTTACATTGTATTTTGACTTACTCAAGTAATAATACCAGGGTGACGATTGTCATATCTTTAATTATTCTTGTAATTTACTTATTTATGCTGCATGAATGTAATTTATTCTTACAATTTAAATAGGGTGACAAAATATCCCTACGGCATTTCGCTACATTGTCGGACGAATATATAAACGGAAATTGACATACGATCATCCAGGGGTACCAAGTAAGGTCGTAAATCACTCGATAGCGAAATGATTGTTTTGATGTCGTAGGCTTTACGATGCTTGTAACTCAATAACGCAGTTAAGTCGTGCGGCAATCGTGTGCGGAGTGGAGTCACAAGTTCCGATATTGAATTCATTTCGTACGATTATTTTAAATTTTACAGTAGCCGTGACTCATAAGCAATACGAGGATCGCAAATCTTACTGAGACCTTAGTTATGTGGTGATCCTCAGTACAGCGGTGAACTAATGTTATACGATGAGCTTAAGTTCTGCGGTGATTGTAAGTCCTGCTGCGCATGGTTGAACTATATAAGACTGACTCGCGATGATTACCGTCTTTCAGTTCAGCTTTCTCGTTACGTCACTGAGATCGAGAAACGTAAACAATCCCGTCATTCCCGTGACGGATTGGTTGACTGGTTTGATCGCATTTCGGTGATAGGTTAATGCCCGTGACGTCACTGAGATCAGTGACGTCACAGACGAACAACAAACTACATTCGCATAAATTAGCTTCTCATGGGTCAACCTTTTATTAGTTCGACCATGCTGCTGTGTCTGTGATCGTTGATTGATTGATTGATTGATGACGTGTGTCTGTGATCGTAAGTCCTACGATAATCAAAAGTCCAGGGAATCGCAATCCATGAGTCCTGTAGCGATCGTTTGAAAGCGCTAAAAAAAACTTAGTTCTGAATAAACCTTAATAAAAGCCTTCCTTATATTGAATCATCTGATTACTGATTACTTGGATACGTTTGCAAATCCAGATAACCGAACATACCCCCAATCTTTTTTAATCTACAACATAAAACAACTACATACTCTAAACCATACATACAATACATTAAATACT